>NW_009909930.1:0-236 GCF_000696875.1 Nestor notabilis | reverse complement strand
AGGGGCCCATTCCAGCCTTGACAGGGCACTGTATAGGATGCACACTGTGGAGAATTATTTGGAACAAAATGGACACATGAGCGATCAGGACTTATGTCAATAGCAAGAGTCTGAGTTAGGCAGCATGGCGTAGCGATAGGGTTATTTAAAGAATATTTGCAGTAGTGGAATGAGGGAGTTAGTTTGAGCAAGACAACTTCCGGTTATGTAACAAGAAACTCTGCATACTTTAGGAT
>NW_009909929.1:3953-4193 GCF_000696875.1 Nestor notabilis | reverse complement strand
GGTGTCTGGAGCGATATTGGAAAGTACAAGATCGATGATCCGTCCTCGTGTCCAATCAGCAGCCTTTAATTGACTGTATTTTCTAGGTAATTGAGCCGCTGTGCTCCTAAATTGAACTGGAAGATATAACAATACATCTCACAGGGAGGAATTACTCATTACTTCATAATGAAATTTTCCTTTTGCTGCGTGGGGCCGGCGCCGTTAACTCCTTCGCCGCCGGTGGGGGGGCCCGCTCCG
>NW_009909929.1:0-3941 GCF_000696875.1 Nestor notabilis | reverse complement strand
CATCGCTGGCAGCGGGGGCAGACCCCGGGCACCCAGCCGACAGCAGGCTCTGCTTCTGGACCCGAGCCACTGCCACCACGCAGACAGGTTTCCCTTGCTTCGCCCTGGCCGGGGATAAGACTCTTGGAGGAATTAGGGTGAGCCCCGTGGGGAGCTGGCGGTGGGCACCCACCACCTTGGCACCAGCGGGCGCGGAGTTGTACTTGGGGTACCCCGTGTGCCGCATCGGCTCTGCTTCCCAGCCAGCCAAATTCAGCTCCGAAAGGCCTTCCCACCCCCCCTTGTTAGGCCTTTGATTGATTGCCTTATTAAAGCGTGTTCTTGTAAGTGTGACCGAGCTGATTGCACCGCATATGTTTGGGATAATGCTCATTTTAAACAACTGAATAATAATACTACTAAGAAAAAAAGGACCAGAAGAGGAAGAAGATGAGCTCTAGAGAACGGGTTAAGCCTAAACGATCCCGGGGAGCAGCGCTGTAACTCGCGCATTAAATCGCTCTGTAACTATCAAATCACTCAGCCCATCTTTGTTGTGTTTTATGTGTCACCTCCTGTACCATTAAGTAAGATAGCGCCGAGACCGCCGCTTACTTCCCTGTCTTACACTATGTTTTTATTAAGGTTGGATGATTAAACTGGATAGGATCTGCTTTCCCAGCACTATTCTTTTCTCCAGCCCCCAAATCATTAGGAAATCGGGTCTCCATATTTCACATTTTCTGTTGGGTTGTTAGGTCGTTTTGCCGGCACCTGCAGAAAGGCATGCGGCTCCTTTAGCTTTTTAGCTTGTCTATCTGAAGGTTCCTTTTGTTTTCTATTATGCTTCCGCTCGCCTGGCTACTTTATTTTACTACTGATTTGGGCCTCTGAAAACACCCTCCGCCATATGTCACCCCAAAGCCCGCTTACAATAGCGTCACCCTAGGGTAAAGCCGACGTCAGGATGAGCTGGCGTCTCGTTAACACAAATGGCTTCATTTAGGCGCATCAGGTTCCTGGAGGCGTGTAAAGTGTTGGGGGTGGGGTGGGGAACCCAGTGCCACAGCCTTTTGCTGCGTCCTGCTCCCCAGAGCCCTTCGTTTGTTGCCTGCTCCCTCCTGAGCTTCCCCATAAGACAGTGGGATCACCTCCCCCCTCGGCACCTGCGGAAGGGCTGACTCTCGTGCGGGTCGGGAGAGCTGCTACCGAGCAGGAGATGCGGTCAGGGTCGATTTGAGCAGGTCCCCGCCAGAGCTGGTCCCTGCCTTCGGAAATTTTTTATTCTTTTTAATCTCTCTCTTTTAAGTAGGTGGAAGAAGACATAGCTAGCTCAGGATCTTCAGACAAGAAAACAGATCAGTCACAACCTCTGGCCTTCAATTCACAATTAACCGTTTTCTTCTTTTTGCATTTTATTTTATTTTATTTTAGTCCGTTAAACGGAGTGTACCTATGACCAAGACAGTAGCGCAGGTTTGCACTAATATTTACAAACCACATCTTAAAGAACCTCCATCCTGGTGTTGCATGCACATATACATACAAAGCAAACATGGAAAGTGATTTTCCCTGCTGCCCTCTCTGCAAAGAAGTGCCTGGGACTTCAGAGACAGAAATTGCCACTTAAGAACATCACATGAAAGTATTAAGTAATTATTTAAAACAAGGCTGTTTAGAAAAATATTTGTATTTATTGCAGCTGCTCGATTGGCCTCGTTAAAGCTGGGGAGCATTTAAATTGTGTTACAGTCTCATTTAAATCCAGTTTCGTTCCAGCAGGCTGCAAAGCCTGAATAGAACCAATCACTCCATAATGATGATGAATGAGAAATTAATTCAGATACAAGCAAGACAATTTAGGCCTTCATCTGTTTAAATAGCCTTCCACGATTATTCGCAATTGCAGGTCACAGATTTAATCAATTGTCCAATCTTGTGAAAGTCATATCCTTGCATCTTCATCGAGATTATTTATAGCGCGGCGGAGCCCAGTGAAAGGTATACGCTCTTAACAGGAACAATTACTTAAATGGAAGCGTTTGTAAAATGAAAAACAAATGCCTTCGTGGGCAGTAAACGATCAAACACCTCTTCGCTCTCTCGGCACATCCTCCTTGGCCTGAGGAAGGGAGCGGAGCTGCAGGTGAGACGTAAAGGGGCACCATGGCCAAACTCCACCTCAGATTCCGCTCCTTCGTGGGCCACCCAGCCCCATCTCCGCGGGGCCGCGCTCCGCTCCTGGGGGCGATGCCTGCAGAAAGGGCATGTTAAAGAAGCAGCTCGTAACCACGCAAACCGCGGTGCCTCTCAGCCTGGGGATGCCCACCCCCGCTGCAGGGAGGACTGTCATTTCTGCCTCTGCCTGCCTGATCCAGATCTATACAGATAAATGCACCACCGGCCCTGCTATTGCCTGAGCCCAGCGCCTCCCTTAGCTCTGCCTTGCACACTACCGACCTCCCGCCTGGCCCGGGACGAAGCCGGCAGAACATCCCTGCTCCGATCCTGAGAGCGCTGGCTCTTCCCTTGGGGTTGGATGAGGCGCACCTGAAAAAGCTCCTAGGTCCTGAGTAACTCAGGGTTAATGAAACCTCTCCGAAAGTTCAAGTGGGCCATTTGGCGACCATGAGAATTGTTGCGTTTCTCGAAAAAGAAATAGATAGCAGGGAAGAGACCAGGTTTATTCGTCAACGTCCTAGTGTGTAACTGCCTCCTCCCTTTCCTCACTTCTCCAAACACAGACCCATTTACCTGAAGTCCTCGCCCCTTGAAGCGCTTCCTGGAAGGGCCGTTTCAGACTTCTGCCCAAACTGGAGAAGTGATCCCGGGCTGTGAGAAACACCTGCTGCCCCCGTGCACAGGGAAGGCAGCCCGAAGTGAGCTGGGGTATCTTAGGGGTAGGGCCCGCCTCTGCATCCCTTATCCACGGAGGCCCGAGTGTGGGAGCTGTGGGCACTCGTGGGCAGCGCGGGTCCAGCCGACCCCGTCTAGCTCCTGGGAACAAGGAGTCACCGAAGACCCCCTGGGAGCCCTCAAAGTTAGACCGCAGAGAGGAGAGCGATCACGCTGCCCAAGGGCACTGATGGTGGTGGTGGTGACACGTACACTCGAGGGCAGCGGGCCGGGAGAGCCGTGCCGGAGAGTGCTCCTGCTTCCCCCTCTGCCACGGGTGCCTAAAACAAAAGCCTTTCTCCAGCCCCGCTGGAGCTCCGAGGAGCTAGTCTCAGTGGCGGACTTTGATGTATTGCTGTCCAATTAGTGCCTTTAATTGGCGTCCTCTGGGACAGGCAACCTGGGAGCGGGACGGCGAGCGCTTTCCCCGCAGTCCTGCCCGCTCGCAGGGTAACAAATAACTAACCCGGCCGGGTGGCACGACCGCTGCATCCTCCCGAGCCGGGAGGGATAAAGCGCACCTCGCAAACCTGAGACCGGCTGCTTGGAAAACGTCCTGCGGGGCTCCATGCCCGCGGACACCCGTGTGCCTCTGCCTCTGCAATCAAATCCCTCTCTTCACCGCGGAGGGGGGATCCTCAGCGTGGAAACAACACTACTTAAAACATACCTCACGTTCCTTCCAATTTGCGTAATGAAGGTCGCCCGTTACGCGTAATTTTAGAGGTTAAATGAGGCTGACTGCAGATTTAGAGGCACTTGATAAAACGTCTTATTTAAATGACATGTACTGTATATATAGATGCCATTACAGCGGTCTAGATTTACCTTCGGGGAGGAGAAAGCAAAACAAATATGAAAACAGGCTGGGAGGAAAAAGCACCGCCAATTTATTCTAAACCAAAAAACACTCGGTCGAAAAAGAATTTGATCGCTTTATCTGTCAAACGTGTAAAATACTTTTCTGAGATCAGAAGTTGCTCGGAAAGAGAAAGGCGGTGGGGAAAGTTCATACTTGATAATGACCCTCAAAATGGGTGTGCTAGAAGTCATTGGAAGCTCACCTT
>NW_009909928.1:0-210 GCF_000696875.1 Nestor notabilis | reverse complement strand
GTGTTGGGGCGTCACGGGTCGGTTTGTGGGGTCACAGGTCAGTTTAGGGGGGCACAGGTCAGGTTTTGGGGCCACAGGTCAGGTTTTGGGAGGTCACAGGTCGGTTTGGGGGGGTCACAGGTCAGGTTTTGGGAGGTTAGAGCTCAGTTTTGGGGCTTAGAGGTGGGTTTGGGCTCAGTTTTGGGGTCAGCTTGGGGTCAGGTTTGGGGT
>NW_009909927.1:10138-55263 GCF_000696875.1 Nestor notabilis | reverse complement strand
TTGTGCAGGTTCAGGTTCCTTAGGTGATCTTGAACCTGATCCTCTGCTACCGTGGGCCCAAGGTCTTCATTCTCACAGTCCCTGCGCTGGCCTTCCAAGGCTTGGATGGTGTGGTCTGAGCATTTGCTAGTGAAGACTGAGGCAAAGAAGTCATTAAGAACCTCAGCCTTCTCCAAATCCAGGGTAGCCAGTTCTCCCAATAGCTTCCGGAGAGGGCTCACGTTGATCCTAGTCTGTCTTCTATTTGCTACCTACCTACAGAAGCCATTCCTGTTACTTTTAACGTCCCTCGCCAGGTTCAATTCTAACTGCGCCTTAGCTTTCCTAACCTGGTCCCTGGCTTCCCAGACAACATTCCTGTAATCTTCCCAGGCTGCCTGTCTTTGCTTCCAGCTTCTATAAGCTTCTTTTTTCCCCTCTGAGTTTCCTCAGCAGCTCCTTATCCATCCATGGAGGTCTCCTGGCCCTCCTGCTGCACTTCCTAAGTCAGAGTATGACAGAGTGCTGGGCAAGAACTTCCCCTTGAGGAGTAATTGTAACCAATTTTAAACTAAAGAGCCCCACTGTTTGGGTTTTCTTTTATATGTGTTTGGGTTTGGTTTTGGTTTGGGGTTTTTTTTTGTTTGTTTTTTAAACTTTTTAAAAACAAACTACCAAAAAACCAAAACTGGAACACTTTAGTATTAGATAATGAGGGAGACTGTGTAGCAAGGGAGGCTCTTGAAACAAAGAAGCCTATAGGCATTCATTTCAGTACAGAGTAATTCTTCACATGCCACAAACTCTCCTAAAATATTTTAGGCAAAAGCTGCAGGTTTCCAAACATCGACGTTCTCACCATCTGGAAGCCTTAAGCAGGGGTGCATTTTACTTGCATCTTTCATGAATAAACTTTCTTTGATATGAAAGCAAACAACTTTTCCTCCCACTTCCTGGTTGTGCAATGACTTAGGCAAACAAAAACAAACATGTAAGGCTTGATTTGGAGCAAGGGCCACACTGAGAGTTAGATTCTCATTCAGCCTAAAATCTGACTACAACATAGTTCATTTTCCCTTCACAATAGATAAGTCTGTGCTAACAGAGCCACATCTTGACACCCCAGCCTGAACTGATTTGGGATAGATTTCTTTTAGTGCTGTATAACATTTCTATTTTTCCTGAGGGCCAGGATGGTCTTTTATTATTAACTCCAGACCTTTCAGTGAAGGACAGAGACAGCCACCATCCCAGTGGTTTTTTCGTCGGATCTAGAAACAAAGCAAGTAGCATTTGAGTCCCACCGCTGCAGCAGTTGGTGAAGATCAGTTGGTTGACGCTGCTTTTTCCTACTAGGAATGTACAGGTCCCATAATTACTCAGTCCTTAACAAGATAAAGTAAAAAATTATGTCCTCTGGGAGGAACACAAGGCCCAGTTGGAGTAAACAGGCCTTAAGAGTAAGCAGGAACACACAGCAAAATTTCATCAGATCCAGGGTCAACTGGAGAACAATTACAAGACTCAAAGTCCTGTCAGGACCCCAAATTTCCTGACCAGAAATTTTAATCAAATAACATTTTCAAATGCACTGATAGAGAGATGCTTTTTATGAATGCCTAGTGGCTGAACAGAGTGGACAGTTGTGTATGACATCCCTGAGCTTGTTTTAAGCAGCAGATTTCTTACAGATAGCAGAGATATTCAGGGAAAAGGATCTTTTCCATGTTTCACTTATGAAGGCAAGCTAGCAAGGGAATGGACTTCTTCAATCGGTGTCTGACAGACAGAGAACAAGAGTTCAGATAAAGCTGGTCTTTGCTAAAAGGCCGAGAATGAGTGTTTCCAGAATTCATTTAAGTGCCAGACAGCCTAACTCAAATAGAAAAGGGCTGTAATTTTTACTACTCAGCTCACATAAAACATTTCTTTACAAATCATTTCACCATAGGTAGAAAAGTGTTAATTTACATTTAGAGGTCAGACTTGCAAAAATTGAGCCAGTTGAGCTTTGCCTAAGGTGGTGTTAGCAGTAAGACATGGGTCTGCCATATCTAGGTTCTCTGCTTAACCTTTTGCACAGCTATATCCTGCAAAACTGAGCACAATCCTCTTACTGAATATTATTTTGACAGCTGTCTTAAAAGAACTGGGTGGTCCATATATCAAGGGAAAATACCACAAAGCAGAGTGGAACGTGATAAAATAAAATTAAAAATTATAAAGTCTTAATTTAAGACAGTAAGATTTTAAGTAGGAAATTTTCATCTGTGAAAAGAAAAACAGAAAGAAAAAGAGCTGAAAAATTACACTCAATCAGGGGGCTCCATCTCTGTTTGGCAAGGTCATGCTCCAGAGGTTTTTTTCAGGGCAGAATTAGCATTCTCTGTAACACAGATTTCTCTAGGGCCTGAAAGTAGTCTGACACATTACTTACCAAAATCCAAAGCAAATAAAGAACATGGTTGAATTATGGAGGGTAAGTGAATATTATATTTGCTATTTTCTATTATGACAAGCATGGAACGAAGTCAAACTTACATGCAAGCGTATAATACTATTGTTCTCTGCCATTTTAATCTGAGTGCTCTGAAAATATTTCAAGTGCAAGAATGTTTGAAATACACTATGAACTCACATACACTCATTGTGAACGTTTATTTTGAGTAAAAACATCCCTCCCCAAGGCAGATCATTCTTCTTAATTTTCTAATGCACGTCGACTCTTTGTTGACTTTTAAAAATCCTGACTTGTCTGCAAACAGTTCGATGATCTATAGTTTCCCGAGCGACCAATACCTTTACACAAACAAACAAGACTGATAAAGATACAGATCTGCTTGGAGTCTTCATAATGTTGACTAAAAATATATAGAAATGGAAGATATTCAAGCTTCACTGCTACCAGATGAGACAGGCAAGCAGTACACCAGCTATGTCAGTCAGAGACCCACTCATAACCTGGCTGATTTTCTGCGCAGACTTGAGGTTTTGCACATTTTAGAGGCAGAACGTAGCTTACAGTGTCTATTATCCCTAAAAACCTCAACTCCTACTTCAGTAACAACAGCAAAAATAAATACATATGATACCTGGCTTTTGATTGTTTTCCACCACAGGCTGTGTGGCAGAAGTGCTAGAGTGTCAGAGACCTGAGCTGGAGGCGAAAGAGCTGTGGGTACCATTAGAGCATATTCTCTGCATGAAGGAAGTGTCTTCAGGAGGAAGTCCAGTGTGGTCTCCTCTCATGTGTAGCACGATGATCAGTAATTAGAAAAGAATACAGTTTATTTTTCTGTGAATGGTTTGAGATTTTATCAAGGAAAAAAAACCAGTAACAAAAGTAAGCCTTTTAAACACAACAAATGTTTGACTCATCCTGAATCTAATAGAACAATTATCCCCTTCAGATTTAAAGACTGGGAAAGTCCCATAATGGTCCTGAAAGCGAAGGTGTTCTCTGCCTTCCTCTGCCAACCCAAACAGGGGTCTCAGCAAAGTAGCTAAGTAACTCAGCAAGGATTATACTCCTATGAGCAGCACATGTGCAGGTCTGCTTCTTCCTTGCACGAGCACATGTATCTGTGTGACTGGTGAGCTGGTGAAGGGAAGAAAACCAGTTGAAAATTAAAGCTGTCTGCCACTGTTTCATCACACAGTCATAGGTGCTTGCACCTCGTCAGCGCAAAGGAAGTAACAGAACACAGAATTTCACCTTAAACCTAAAAACCAAGATTAAATCATGAATGTTTCCCTGTGAAAGGGAAAACAATCTTTAGCTTTCCTTGACTGCATTATCAAGAGACAGTTACTCATTTGAGACAATATGTGTCTTAGGAACAGCCAGCCATTTAATTATGAAGGAACCATCCAGATGTTTGGCAAATCAGACTGCTTTAAAGGAAAAAACAGACCTCTAAAGGTATCGCTATCAATAATTACTATTTCTTTAGGATTTTATTATTTTTTAAACAAATAAAAGCCATACCTTCACACTGCACCCATTTAATCTCCTCCTAAGAGTAAATCTAAGAGATGTGGTTCTTCATTAAGTGTTGGCAGTCCATGTCATGATCCTGTCACACACATGGGTGCAGCCACAAGAGTGCAAAAATCATCTTACAAAAAACAGTTGCAAGAAATACATTTTGTTTTCAAGCCAGAGTTGGCACCATTACAAACCAAGAAAATTGAGTATTCTGAGTTTTAAGACACTAACATCTTCCGGAGTGCAGACAGGTTAAGATTTTAAGAAGTTTACATAGGTAGGTATAGATTTATTATCAGCTGTGAGAGATTTTTCTCCTGTCTCCCCCTTAGCACCATCCACTGCAAAATGAAGTGATGCATACAGCCTGTGTCCTCCTGTCTTCCATTTAAACATGAGATGGCATCTGCCCTCTCCTGATACACACAAAACCCTGTGGCAAAAACCCTACATGCCACTTCTGTGTTAGCACGTATCTGGAACAGCTTTAAAACAAATAAACAAACCAACCAAACAAACAAAAAAACAACCAACAACCCAAACCCCATCAAAACCCCCCAGTTTTCATATAAAGTTTCCAGCTTTGTCTTGTAGCACAAGAAGTCTTGTTTCACTCATACACACCTCGAGGTATAAGACATTAATAAAAACCAAGCCTGCTGAATGGCTGTTTTCTTCCTAGAAGCAATTGCATCATGCAACACAGGAGCTGGCAAGCTACAGACTCCTGATTTTAGCCTTCAAACTCAGCAAAAATATCCACCCAGCTGCTCTTCAGAGAGATTTCTGGGATCCCCAGAAGCTTTATATTTTTCATTCTCAGGTTGTGTTCCAGCAGTTCCATTTTCACACAGAGTTTTCTTTGGCAAACTCTATTACCACACTAACACAAACTCCCACTTCAAGTCTGAAACATACAGACTTTTCTTCCATGTACCATTAATTGTAAACAGAAGTGCTCACAATTTAGATTTATCATACAAAGTTTCCTGCAGACTGTCCATTTTTAAAGTCCCTCAGAACTAACATCAGCAAACTGCAACAGGGATTCTGCCAAGCGAAAGCTTCAGGGCACTCTGAAAGTTGTCGATAGAAAGCCTGAAATTTCGGAATGCTACTTTTATTTTTGGTGTTGTAGGGTAGGAAAACAGACAAAGTACAACAAACAGTGAAGTCTCAAAAAGCTTAAAGGGTCTAGAAATGAGAGCAGTGTCACCTGTGCCTCTAAAGCAGAGGGGTAGGGAAGATTCCTTCTGATAGTTTCTTTAAATACATATCCCACATTGAAAGCCCACAGGGGTGCAGTTAGCTTCTCAATACATATGCCTTCTGGCAAAACATCTGTTAGGATAGGGTAAAATCCCTGAGATTGCCATGGATGTGCCCAGATCAACATAACTTCCTTTCCCAAGTTAGGTAAAATCAGCTAGCTTTCTGCTGTGTTTTCTTGCAAGGCCAGAACAGAGTTCAGAGTTAAAATTAAGCCCAACAGTGAGAGCAATGACTAGCATCTCCTTTGACTTTCATTCTCCAACTTGGTATTGCTGGCCAGCAAAAGCTAGTAACCACCTTAGTACATGAAAAGTCTAAGGAAAGCAAGGAAATCCCAAACCATGTTAGCATAACAAGAGGCCAGGAAAAGGCTGGAAAGGCTGAGAGTAACTGAGTAAAATTTAATCTAAAGAAAATATTTTTATTGCATGAAAATCCAGCAAGGCTCAAGAACTGTGTATAGTGCTCCAAGAACCTCAGAGCATGGATATCCTTATGCAACATGAGGGATGTCAACAAAGGGTAGCTCAGGGTTATGTGCTGTGTTTGAAATTTCTGTGCCTTTTACACTTATGATACTTAAGACCTCTTCAGATCTGAAGCAACAGAACTAGTTGGATTTATTTTTTTAATTAAACTGTACGAAGTGAACTTCTCTGACTTCAGAGGTCAACTGCAAACCAAGTGCAATAATTTGTACTTACAGTAATGAAGTTAGTAGTAACACATTCTTCAGAGACCACTTGGTTATGGTGGCCTCTTAACATTATTTTTTATAAAATCCTTAAATGATTATGGCAATATATTTTTATTTTGCATTTCAGAAAAACTCTACTACTAAAGTTTTTAAGAGTCCATGTTTCTGAAGAGAAGTATGTATTGCAAGACAGACATGCAGGAAAAGGCAACTTCAGAGCGTTCCTACATTTTCCAGTTAGTACTTTGCTAACAGAGAATGCACCTGTAAAGCAGGCAGCAGAAAATGCAGAGTGATATATAAACCCAATAAATAAGCAGCCATCAGCATATTCTACTGCCTGAGACCCCATTCTGAAGCCAATAAAAAAATAAATAAATCAAACATTTGCACACTGGGTGTCTGTTCCCTTTCCCTTTCTAGATTAGAGTACATTTGTAATCCAGTAGCAGCCAGTTTGTGTAATTAAAATATACACACATAGCTCATTTGGTTGTCTAAGTCTTTGAAAAACATGTAAAACAACTGCAGCCCATTATGTAGATATAAATCTAACTGCAGCCTTAGCCCTGTCCCCTCCAGCCTTAGAGAGCCTGGTTCTGGCCTGACACAAAAGGCACGCTTCCCTGTGCTCCCCTGCCAGCCACAGCGTTCCTCATGCGGCAGTGGGGCGCTGGGCTCTGCCTCCATGTGAGCCAAGCTGCAGCTGTCTCAAGCCAGGCATACAAAGACTTCCAACCATCTAGGCTATGCTCTGATCCAAGCAATTGACAAACTTCTTGAAACCTGGCCAGGTCTGGTGAAATCTGGGTATTTGGCAACCCTGCGGATGGAGCTGCTTTACAGGGAATTCCAGCGGCTGCCTGATGCTGTGTTACAGGTTTGGCTGATCCTGCCCATGAGCAGGAGCGGAACAGGCAGCTCTCAGGCTATCCAAACGTGTGTACAGGGGCCCTTTGAAACATTACTTGCTTTCTTCTGAGATAGCAGGCATAATAATTGATACTGAAATTAACAATCAGTTCATTAAGAATGGCCATTCTATCAGCCTGTATGAAAAGGAAGATAGAAGCTGGCTCCTAGAAGAAATTACAGACTGATTGTTTCCCCTTTGAACTCTAGCTATCATCCCCAGGAAGTCCTGTGCATGTAAGATGCAAAACCCATTGGGATGTTTTTCACTGCTCAAAGAACTTCATATGAAATAGGTTACTTGTTCTTTAAATAAGTGGCATTTGTTTGGTTTACAATATAGGAAATCACTAATGAGAGAAAGTAAAAAGCATCAGTTTTTCAGAAGTGAAGTCTAGGATCTTCATAATTGAAATCACATTAAAAAGCATTAATTTCTTTCTCTTCAGAAGATGGCCTGTTCATTTATTTATCTTTTTTTAATAACATCAAGATATAAAAATACTAAAATGTCTTCTAAAATACTACTTTGAAAATGCATATGATAGAACCTGAATGCTGTTGATTTCAAGTCCTATCCAAAGAATAGCTAACAACTAAAAACTGGATAATGACAGTAATGTTTGTATGAAATGTGGATTTTTTCATTTATCACCAAATTATAAAATCAAAGTTTAGTACTGCTCCTCCGTTATGGAGATAAGAGCATTTCCTCTCACTATACATTAACAATCGGCTCTTACTGAAAGTAATGGAAAGTTAATTAGCCCAATTTAGTATTCTGACAGAGGACAGCTTTGCCCAACCATACCCAGATGTTTAATTAACGTTTCTTAGTGTTAGTCTAAAGCAGAAATCAGTTTTTCAGGGAACTTTATATCAACATCTTAATTGAATTATATTCTTAACAGTGCTGCAGGAGAAAGAGAGAACAATAAGGAACAATCAGGATTTGAACCTGAAAAGAACTTCAATAAACTTTTGGAGAAACAAAAGCTTTTACACCCAAATCTCCACGGAAATAAACTTTACAAGAAATTTTGGAATAAGAACCAGATTTCAGCCATCTGTTGGCTAGAGATAAAATGCAGGTGGAGATCACTGTGGTATTCCTTATTTTGTCCATGCTCTGAAACCTGGACATTATTGTGACCATCTGGACCATCATAAACTAAATATTCTGATAAAAGTAAATTATAAAATATTTTGTCAGGTGTCATGTCAGGTCACTGGAGCACCAGTGAACTCCGTTCCTGGAGAAGTGACAATCCTCAGGCTCTAGACCTTTCTTGCAGCTCCCATACTGGTCCAATTTTCATAAGATTAGAATAAAAGCTAGCATGCTTTTTTACTTAAGTTTTAAGGCAATTTTAAGAGATGACAGTTTCTGTACAAAAGAAACATCTTCTAGAGCATGGTGTTACACAGAGGACCCTCAACACATGCACGAGAAAATAATCACAGAATGGTTTGGGTTGGAAGGGACCTTAAAGATCATCTCGTTCAAAGCCCCTTGCCTCCTAGAGGACTTGATAGCAATTTCTAGCCAAGAAAGGGAGGATAATACAAATACTCTTCCATTTCATAGTCTGATCTGACTTCTCCATTTTGAAAATCAGCTGTCTAAACCACTTTCTGTCGTTTTCTTTCTCAACTAAAACAGTGTAATGACTGTAGTAAATCTGTATTCTTCCAGTAGCTTCCTTTCAGATAAATATTATTACATATAAGAAAGGATCTCTCAAAGGTAATTAAAACATGATTTACCTTTTGAACAGTGATACATTTCATGTCACTCACCACACCTCTTATTTGTACAATAAGATCCAAAAGAGAAAAGAAAAATTAATACTAGATGATGAATATAAAGGATTGGGATTTTCAGTTCAGCCTCCAAGGCATGCACATTCTGGTTCAAATGAAAATATATCATTTCTACTAACTACTATTGACAATAGTGAAAGAGTCCTTAAAGGGTGAATTTATGGAGATTTCTAAAGCTTTTTTGTACCATTGTCAGGCTCATTTTATGAAACAACAGCTGATTCAACTGCAGTTAAAAAAATTTACAGACACCTATTTTTTTTCATTTAATAGCCACCAGCATTTAATTCTAGTTCAGTACCTTGCAGAAACATGCCAACATGGCAGTGATGGACTGGCACGCAGACAAAATAACTTTAGGACAAGGAAGTGCTGCTATTTATCCATTGTGACTCCTTTCCAAAATTCTATCCCTTCCCCCCTTCCCCACAGTAATAGCAGCAGCTTCTTTAAATAACAGCACATTTGATCACTTGCTCTTGTGAAAAGTGCAGTACATGAATTAACACTGTGCCCTCCTGAAAAGGCTCTCTTTGAAAACGCTTTTTTGTTAGTTTAAGTGGGATTTAAATGCTCAAATTCCAAACTGGAAAGTGCTGTTTTGTTGCTTAAGGAAGCTGGACAAAAAAACCCTATCTGGCAGAATAAGACTACAATGGCAGAGTCAGATTTCCAGATAGGTTCTTTTACAAGTGTGCTTGGCAATAGTCTGTGCTGTGTAAGTGGGAGCAACAATGGGGCTGTCAACTTATGCCGAAGGTGGATTTGCTTCATGGCCTTAAAATTGATTTATTGTTTATAGAAAGGACTGAGTCAGAGGCAGGGATGGAAAGTCAGACAAGTCTTAAAAAACTCATTTAACTGCTCTGACTATATTTTTAAAATACTTTTCCTTAAGAGGTGCTGCTGGAGACTTAAAACTGCCTTATGAAAATCTGTAAATATCACCCCTAAGAAATTTACTGGTAAATTTAAATTAAGATGTTCATTAATTTAAGCATTTTTATTTTATTGTTTGTGGGCAAGCCACAAAGAAAATGATGTACAGGACAAAGGCAAATGAGGACACAGGTGATATTTAGGTAGTTATGTCCAAAACCAAGCCAGAGCTGGAGCACACATGAAAAATTAGAGTCACCTCCACCTTCTGTTTAAAATAATGTAATGTATTACTATACTTCCAATAAATATCTGGGCAGTATCAAGAATTTTGTTTGTAGGATTATTTACAAAAGGAATGAGAAAGATTTCAAAAGAAACCTTAAGGGAACAGACAACGACAGACCTAACAAACCTGCGCTGCAACATGTAACTATTTATTTCTCCTTTTTTAGCTTTCAAGCGCATTCCAAAGTCTTTAATCTCATTATGCGTGTTGTTACATAACTGAATCCACCCTGATGTTCTGGTTAGTCACCTTCAGTCTAATTATGTAAACAAATGCATCGATATATACTCTCAGGGATCAATAGACCACTCATCCAAAGAGCTCCCTTCCCACATGGCACTGCAGACCAGTTTCTAAACTGTAAACAGTGAAATCTAAGCACGAACGCAGCCAGTTGTCCCAAAAAAACCTCTCTGGATTGCCATTTCCCAGCATGAGTCTCCCATGTTCCAGATGAGGTAGCTGACAAACTAGCACCATGCTTCTATGGGACACTAACAGACCTCAGTGCTGGGCTGCAGCGGGGTCCATACCTCGAAGCAGAGCTTCTGAGATAGGGCAAAGCATCTATGTTAGGTACCCGTAACCGTGCAGGAACTAAGCCCTGGCATCATTTATCACTGTGCATCATTCATCACTGTGCAGGAATGAAGCCCTGGCATTGCACTGCATTCTGTGTATGAGAAAGAAGCCAACCTCTATAGAAATGATAGCTCTAATTCATTCTGCGCACACTAAAAAAATAGTCTGAAGTGGGAAAAATGCAAACAAGACACTGCCCATTATTAATAAGCCATACTGGATAATGTTTCTGGGTCATGATGCTCTTTGGCAGCTATGCCTCTCTAGATCCCTGTCGTTGTTTCTACACCTGTCAGCCTTTATCTTTCAAAACAGAGACAGAAATAACCTGAGCAGTTCTGCTAACTTTCCCAAAGCATTGGAAATGGAATGAGAGTTGACATGCAGTATTTCTGTATTACAGCAATACCATTTTTCTTTGTTCTCTCTTAAGTCTTTTAAACCACTACACAGAAATAACTAAAAAAGTGACAATTAAATGAGCACACAAAACAAGCAGAAGCGAAAATCTTCATAGCATTAATTCACATTTGTTCCAAGCAATTATCATTATTAGTAACAGCACCATTAATATATTGTGACTGACTTCTTTGTAGTTGCAATTAAAAAGAAAAAAGGGGAATTTTGTAGTGCATCTCTGTGAAGCTGAAAATCACTGCACCAGATCCCTACAGTTACAACAATCCTGTTTCTTAAGAGTTGAGGCTTATATCTACTCACTGATCATTCCAGTCTTAGTTGGTTCCCTAGAAAAATTTATAGTATCAAATTATTTAGGGACTGTGAAAACTAGGTGTTACACTAGATGCAGTGCAGCTTAAGAATCTAACTCTGAAGTCATGTTGACTGTAAAACACCAGATGCTATCATAGCTGTAATTCAGAATATTCAATGGAAGTCATGCTTTGATTATTTTCAAAAGGAAAACACGTGTATGAAACCTTTTAAAATTAAAAAAATATTAAAGTGTGAAAAAAGCCCACTTGAAATAATTAGAGGTCTTGGACTTCTGTGGTAAGAAAGTGCAGGTCATTTTGAGTCATGGCCATCATTTAGTTTCCTCAGATGCAGAAAAGAAAAACAGCAGCTGTAGAAAACTAAAACAGACCAAGCAAGAAGCAGAGTTGACTCAATCAATGCAACCCAGAGGTAATTTGTTAGAACTTATAATTTGGTATAAACTGCCTTGTGCTGCCTCTCCCAAGACTAGAAAATGTTTTCATTTCTTCCCACCTATCCAGCATTTTATGAAAGCTTTGGTTCTGTCATGGGATGCCTATTTCTCATTTATCCATTTAATCATCTTTTTATGCCGTAAGAATGGAAGTTTGAGGATAGCAATCTTTTGGCTGTAATTTTCTTCCTGGAATCTCTCATCTTCCACAATTCAGAATGTTCACAGGAGAACAAAAAGAAGAACAGAAGAAGAAAACAGAATATATGAAATATATTGAGACTACAAAAGGAATCTCGTTCATACAAGACTTTCATTGCCAAACTATAATCAGAACAAGGAAGAGTTGCACAAATTATTAGCATCTGCAAGATTTTAGAACTCAGTCACCATTCAGTTCAAAATAACCCCTTAGAAAGAAGAGTTATCTTAATTTCTATGCCATTAAACCAATGTCCATGGGAAAAAAATAGCCCCAAAGATTAATGCCTTTTGGAGTGTGCAGTCTGCAGGATGCCATAACAATACCAAGTTCTGAAACCCTGTTCTAAAATGGCTCCAATCTAACCAGCAATCCATCTTCAAGTTACCTCAACGGGTTTGTGATTCTGAAAGGGCATTTTAAATGTAGAATTACAGACGATCAGAAAGAGCTTTCCAGAATGTACTGTCTTCAGATGAAAAAGGAAACTTAATTTTTAGGATGGCCACTGGTTCTTAATTCATGGCGGTGGCATACACATACAAAGCTGATTTTCCCCTCCCTTGTGCTTAAATAACATGTTTAAGTTGGACTTACGCAGTTTTGCCCTCACTATCTTGTTTGGTGGCACTGGCTCCCTTTTTTCCCAGCAATGAAGCCACTTTCTCAGGATCGCCATTCTCCACTGCCTGCAGCAGTCGATCGTCATTCTTATTCCACTCATTGGTCTGGAGTAAAGGAAAAAGAGAGGAGAAATATTATTAGTACCAGCAGTATGTCCAGGCTCTCCAGAATTTATCACCACTGAAAGTTGAACCAAAAGCCCAATCCAAAGAAATAGCACAGAGAAAGCCACACAGAAGTAATCTGCAACCCCTGCAGCACAGGTTCCCAAGGACTTAACGGTTCAAGCCAGGGCCTAAGTGATCACTGAAGATGAGCTCTAACATGGAAACTCTGTAGAAGAGTAATTCAGGGAAAAAAAAATTCATTTGTTCTTACTGTACTTTAAAAGGTTTTTTGTTTATCTTGTCCTGGTTTCTATTTTGGAGCTACACTGGCCCCACCAGACCTTCATCACATACATAACGTGGATGAGGTGCCTCAGTTGATTCACACCCCACCCTAACAACACAAGACCAGCCAAAACTTTTAATATTTAAGGGTTTTCCCAGCTCACACTTTGTAGAGAGTAACAGGTTAAGAAACTGCCCTTTGCAGACTGTAACCAGCTTTACTGAGCTTCTGTCCCCCACATTTGTCTTTAAAACAAACAAATCAACCACTCAGATAGATGGCACATTTTTAGTGCTGCTGAAAGAAAAGATGACCACCCTACATTTTGCTCTTTCCAATCTTAATCCACTAAGTCTTTTTGATCCTTCTCATCAATTGAATCAGGGAAAAGGACACTACTTCCTAAAGTGATGAGTCCCCCTATGAACTCTCAGGACATGGCCTACTTCCTCTGGAGTAGACCTCCAAGCTGTAACTAGCAAGACCTTAAGAAAACAGAGGACAGTTAACCATCTGTATCCCATGTGGTCACAGCAAAACAAGCTCTGGAAGTTGCATCCATGCCTCCTAGTCTGGACCCAGTCTTCAGGAAGAAAGCAATATGGTACAATAAATAGCTGCATTCAGATTTAGTGTTAGCACCCTGCTACAGGCAGAAGAGTTATCTTAACAGACTATGGCCTTCTCTTCAGCATCAGTCAGCTCATCTTCAGTATGACAAACGATTCATTAGCCTTTGGTTTCTACAAAACTTTCAGAATGACTAAATCCGTATTAATACACTCCTTGAGAAATACCGAACTTAAAGTCCCACTTTTCTCCTGATGCTCTAGACAGACTTTTTTGCCCTCAGTTGAACAAAAGATTTGATGTTTCTCTGTCTGGACTTGTGAGAAGTGCAAACTGATATGAACAAATTCCACACCCTGAACTGTGCACACCCTGAAAACCAAAACAGGAAGAAAGTGTTCCAGGTTATTAGTTATTTAAAAAACAAATAATTAAAAAACCCCATCAAACATTCGGAGAGTACACTCTGAGCAGGAGAGGAGACGAGAGTCAAAAGACCACCACCTGGAACCAAGATTATGAATGGCAGCTCTGTCAAAGGAAGTGGTATGCAGAAGACAAAGAGCAACTGCAGTCTGTTATGGCAGTGGTGTGACTGGTGGGTAAAAGCACATGAAGCATTCTTTATTCTTATAACATTGCAATAAACCTCTGTAGACTCTAGAGCATTAATTACATCAGCAACGAAAATTGTTTCCTCTAGCAGTATTTAGACTCCATGACAATGAGTGGCCAGCCAAGCAGCAAGCTCCACCTAAAATGAAAGATGTATATTCTTCATTTGGGGAGTTTCATGCTTTAAAGGGAGCCTATTATGAAAAGCAGATGTTAAAAAAAAAAATGTATTTTACTTGCAAATAAAATCTTTTAAAGCTAACACTGTTTGTATGACAGCATATTATGCTTTTAGTTTTGGAGTTTGTCCTGTTTCTGTGGGTTTTATTATTCAGTCATGTAAGATACAGGATATTTGATGAATCACCCTTACCCACAAGTCACCAAGATGACTGTAAAGCATTCATAGCATCTAACTCCTGCACTTATTTTCTTGTTTCTTTTTCTTTTTTTAATCTTGGAAAAAAAAAGGAGGAGATGGCAGGTAACATGTTAATCGACACATACACACCCATCCTCCCCCCTGTCTAACCCAATACTAACCCATACTTTGAAAGAGAAACACAACACCTAATTTAAGATTTTCTCATGACCTGAAATAACCAGTTTACTTCTGAAACATGAAACAGAATAAGCTATGGGAAAATGTTAAGATTAAGGCCTGCTGAAAATCCTTGGCAGAACAGCCTTCAGGAGAGCATTCAGTGTTTTAGTACAAAAATGGCCACGTCTTCAAGAAGCAGTTTATTAAATTGAACTCTTAACATGTAATCCAATATGCAGTGTTCTGGTCTAAGAAAGCTAGCACACTAATGCCAACTCCCAAATTCAAGAAAGAACCGAGATCAAAAGTCAATGAGAAGCTGCTGTGATAACTATATCCTTGTCTGTAATTACACTGTCATTAACATCCCAGACCCGAGAGATTCCTTAATTACTCCTCAGTATGTAGAAGCTGCCCTTAGGAGATATACAGATATTGGATGAGGAAGCCGGGAGTGTTCTGAAAGTGACTGTACTGCAGAATGATGCAATGTTCATGTTAATAGTAAAAGATTCTATGACATGTGGTATTAGTCTCTTACACGAACAGAGATTTTAATTCATCTTTACTGCAGTTTTCCACCATACCCTTTTTGGTAACAAAAAATATTCACACACAAACACAATTAAAGAAAGACTTGAAGGTGCCTTATTTAAAAAATGTCTTCCTACTTATCTCTACAGCTGAACAGATTCAGTCTTATTTAAGAACTAAACAGAACCAAACTTGGACAAACCGTTAAGTGACACAGTCTCTCCCAGGGACCCTGAAAACACTTGGTTCTATCAAATTCATCTCAGTGTCAAGGAAAGGCTGTCAGTGTACATTTCCTTATTTCTCACACAAAGCTGGTAATTCTTTTTCCTGCTCAGAGGAAAGTGGTAGAGTCTGAAGGCTAGACTAAGATTTGCTAGTTATTTTTGACCACTGGTTTCAGTTCTATATCTAATTAGTGTCTCTTCTTCTAAGTGCTGTGACTCAGAGCTGTTAAAGGAATGAATAATTTTAGAGACTGCCACATACCTAATCTGCTTCAAATTGCATGTTTTCAAAGGTCCTTTCCAACTCTAACCATTTTATGAGTCTATGTTATAACATCTAACACTTGTTAAATTGTACCAGCAATTTTTTTTTTGCTACTGGAAAACAAAAGGATACACGCAGTTTCCCTTCATCATTGTGCAGCAGATTTATGCTCATTTATAAACTAAAATGGCTGTGTTCTACAGAAGATGCTTAGAAGTCATCATGCTGTATTGCCCATATAAAAGTTACACATTTCTTCATTAAAGCCATAAAGATTCCATTCCAGGGCATTAATAAACATCTCACTATTGTAGATGAAATGTCAATTTCACATTCAAGCTTTCTCAAATTTATACACATTTAACTATAATGCAAGTTACATAAAACTATTTACAGACCTCATTTTATTTTTAAAATTAAATTAGGGATAAATCACACTGAAGAAATAACTATGCAGGCATAAATAGTTGCTCAAGCATTCCCCTGATAAGATTGAACTGATTTTTTTCTTCCCCATTGTGCTGAAAACAGCAGTATTGTACAGTGCATTCCAGAAGTTAAAGATACAGCTAATAAAATAAATGACATGCAATGGACTCTCAAAAACATCCATTCCAATAGTGAACTGTATGTAGCCCTATCATCCATCCTTCTCAGGAAAAAGAGGGAAAAAGAATACATATGATACCCAAAAAGACCGGGTACCCAGGACCTGGAAAGCAAGCAGGAGGCATTTAAGTCAATAGGGCTCTCACAGTGCCTCATGCAACGAAAAACTGCACAGCCACCGCTGCTAAGAGCAGCTCTCTGAATGGAGGCAGTGACTGTTGCATTACATACAATTTCTGAATTTCTTGTTAGGATACTCCCAGCTATGGTTAATATTGCTCAGTGTAAAAGCCATCTTGAACTGCCATTTGTTGTGCAGCATCAGCATTTGTTTCTCGTGGAATACATGCACCTGAGAGATGCTCTCTTCTGCCAAGAGTACTGGAAGAACTGAGATGGCCAGCATAACTGGAAACCATAACTTCTCAAACCCATTGCATCAAGCTTCCTCCACTGCAACCCCACAAATTATCCTATTCCACTTATCCAGGCTGCCCAAAAAACTCTGTAAGGCCCCTCTTCAGTTGCCCCTGTGCCACATCCTAGGCTCCTCAGCACTCTCTCCTTGCTTTTATCTACACCCACTGACTTTCACATTTCATCCACTTAGCATTGCACCATCCACCAAACAGCCCATGGCAAGTTTCAGTCCTGTTACTACCCCTCTTTCAGATAGCATAAATGAATGTTTCCTTTCATGTCAGAGATGCCTAGACATGTAACATGCTGAGCAAACCCACATAGGGCACATCAAACTGAAGGTTAACACAGTGAGCAAAAGGGTCTTCAGGAATATCTCTAGTATAATAACAGAGCAACAAAACCAGACTCAAGCAGCTAAGCAGGTACTTTTCAAAACAATAAAGCTAAGGGTTGGTGGTTTTTTTGGTTTTCACTTGTTTTTTGTTGAGTGTTGCAAATTTTGCAAGATAACCAAATGAGTAGTCTAGCGTGACAGATGGTGCTATACCTGTAACACGCAAATAAAAAACCCTCATCAGCTCAGTGTAAAGGTAAACACACATATAATGAATTTGGAAGAATCTGGCTCTGGAAAAGACGTGTTATGTGGGGTTTCTTTATCCCTACCCACCTACCCCACCCTCCCCCACTGCTTCTGTAGGCCACTTGCCAAACAGTTATCAACAATTCCTTCAAACAATTAACATTCCTCAATAACAATGGTTTGTGAACACATGCAAAACTCAGCTCATGAGACACATTTCAGCTTCATGTAGCAAAACCAGTGCTTTACTCAGTACTTCCTCAGGCTGGGAGTGGGGTGTGGATTTGGATTTTTGTGATGTTGGGATTTTTTATTAGGATTTGCATACTGTTGAATTTAGGTAGCAACAATGGGCATTATGTATGAAGAAACAAATTAAAACTTCTTAAAGCTCAAGAAGTGCAAGGTTTTGGATAAAACAAGGTATTTTCAGTCATGCCTAAGAACAGTGAATCGTTCCCTATTAATAGTAGTATAATTATGCAAGGGATCAGACAATCCATCATCCCTAATAAACCCTAACTGCAACAATTACCTGCCATGCTGAAGCAAGGAATCACAAGTACAACACAGTGACAGCTGAAAGGATGATAAGACAAAATACAAACATCAGGTGGCTTAGCAGAGATGGGTTCAAATTTCTGACTGAAATCTAACATCCCTCTCAAGTACACTCTTCAGTCTGCATTTTCACTTTTCAGGTAGGAAACCATGATGTATGACCTCACTCAGAGACATCTCTCTGCTAACAGTTAAGTGTTTTCCATATTTAAACATTTAGGGACCTGAGAAAGAAGTTGGCAGGAGAGAGCTAGCCATGCTTGGGATAAAAAGCCACTCCTGTACAAGGCACACCCTGGTCAAGGTTAAAGGAGTGAGAGAGGCAGAGGGCAGGGGAGAACTGATGAGCTTGATTTACACCATCAGTTTATGGTTAGTGATTAAAAAGGGCACGACACTCAAGCCTAATACAGAGTGCTCACACCACCTCCAATGATCACTGTCGAGATAACTGCAGCTCCATCGTCACAGACACACACTCCAGCAGTGGTTACTGACAGTAATTGCACTGGCAGTTGTCAACCGTCTGTCTCCTCTAAGCTTCCTCTAGCTATGCACAGGTTATTTCCTCTGCAAACTCAGAGATAACTCTATGATTGCAAGATACCAATACAGGAGTTACGCTATTCTTGGGGATGAAACTGCCCAGTAAAAGTCCTCCATTATTGGGATCACACACAGTGTGTTGACCAGTTGACGGGTTGTTTTGAGCCCAAAGAGAAACCTTCATATCAATGTCTATATTTTTATAATTAAAGCTTGCACTACCTATTTTACATATCGTTTTCTCTATCACAAAGTGAAATTTTTCCTTCTAGAAGAGAAGCTCAAGTAAAAAGGTACCCATTCTTTTTCCAACACCATCACATCAGGATATTAAACCTCAGCTGCCTTTGAGATTATCAGTAAACGTCACGCAAGAAATAACAACATATTAGGAGAGCTGGTAGCTCTACTTAGCACTTGTACACAGTGTTTTCCATGTGCAAAGACCTGAGCAAACATTAACTGGACAACAACTTTGTTTCTTTATCTTTGGCATGCAGCCTACAGGAGATGATTTAAGTGACCTTGCATTGTTGCAAACCTATTGGAGTCTGAGTTATGTTATCTCCACTGAAATCAGAACTGCAGGGAAGCTGAGTAGCAAATTGAAATTCCTGGTAATTTCAAACTCAGCAACTCACTGTCTCAAAAGGAAAGGAATACTTAAAGACTGGCGTCACAAACAATCACATGGCAAAGACACTGAACACCACTGCATCACAAGGTCAACCACGACAGCCCACATGCGCTGGACTTCCCAAGAGAGTCTTAAAAACAAGAACAATCCCACTGTAGATAATGCATGCACTAGATAAAACATCCCACAAAGTGAAAACAACACATGATGGCTTTTCTCAAAAGAATGGCTTATCTGAAAACATTATAACCTAGGGGTCAGTGGTATTTGGGTAAGTAGGCTACACCTTTCCCTGACCTCCATCCCCAGTTTGGAGATCGTATTTGCCAGTAGCAAGCTCCTGTGGTGGGAGTGGGAATCCCGCTTGCAGAGAGAGCAGGATGTTGAGCTTATCAGCAACATATCTTATCCAAATCTGAGGCAGTAGCTCCCAGGACATTCAGGGGTCAGCAGATGCCAGAAGCTGCTGTCTCCCAGGCCTCTCTCAACTGGTATAGCTCCAGCTCTTTCCTGTACCTTTCAAAGTCTGCCCATGGTGCAAACATAGCACCAGTGGCATTGCAAGCTGACCTCTCTGGCACTGCACTCCACTGGGCAGCACTCTGAAGGCCATGCCAAAAGATGCTACATTCATTAACTTCACCACAAGTGAGGTCTTGACCTCTAATTAAGTTGTCAAAAACACAGAGTGTGACAATGGCTTTCAAAGTAATTCGTAGTGATATCATCTACATGTCACTAATTGCTGCAAAAGAAATAGTCTTTTCCAGCTTTGCTTGACCATCCTTGTTCCCTGTTTCAGGTGACTGACAACTAATAATATTAATTCTATTTACATAAGAAGACAAAACATTTGCAGCTCACGGAGCTTAAACACACAATTCTATAAAGGTTGAAACAGGAGCAGTAACACAAGTAACCTGTGAGCATTTTACAGCCAGGAGTGTTAATCCATTGTCCTCCTTTGCTTCTTGAGCTCCTGTGCCCAGCTGGGGTAACTGTTCACACAAAATGCAGGATGTCTGTTTGACACTGGCAACTGTATTTCTGTCAGACCATGAATTCCATTTGAACTGGAGGTAAAAAGCACTATGGGGAAGGCAGGAAGAGTTGGGGTGAATGAACAAGGACTGCAAACAAAAGACTAACGGTAGATTGTCAGTAAACCTTGATAATTACCCATTCATTGGTTAGCTTCTGTACATAAAGAAGTGATTATTATCCAACCAGGCCACTTTTTCATGCTGAACCCCAGAATAATGCAGCTGAACAGCAAGTCACTCAGCAGGGCGCTTCGGTCAGCCAGCGAGGCTGCTTGGAAACTTTCCTGTCAAAAGGGGACTGCAAGCTGTGAAATGAAAGGGTCTTTCACCAGCAGAGAAGGGGAAAGATGACCTGACTGAAATGGTCATTGGAGACTTCAGGTTTAGGGGGATGGGGAGAGGAGTTGTAGGAAAAAGTTAGTATGGTCTTCGCTTAAATAATGACTGGAATTTGATGCAGCTTGTGAGCTGTGCTCCAAGAACACTTGAGAGAGAAATGAAAAGAAGAACAGGAGGAAATGCATTTAAAAGTTTGCTGTTTTGCTGATAGTTTCTTGTTTGTTTTGTTTTTGTTTGGGGTTTTGTGTTTTGTTTTGGTTTGGTTTTATTCCTTGGATTGTTGTTGCTTTGTTTTTGGTTTGGTTTTGTTTTTGGTTTGTTTTTTTTTTAACAAACCTGTGTTTGGTTTCACAATTTCACTCAGACTTTAAAGGCAGAGTAGTCATAGCCCAGTATAGGGAATCTGCATAGTTAATAAAGCATACATAAGCAGCCTCTTCGTAACTCAGCTGTAAGATTGCATCTCTGTAAGAGTAAGAAAGAGTCTGAGTCCAGAAGTCTCCAAGGGAGAGCATGACACAGTCCACCCAGACCAAGGAATAGAGTTAACCCACATCTAGTGAGCTTAGAGGCACACGGTAGAGTTCTGTGTGGGTTGAGACGCACACAGCTCATATATGCTGCTCATTTGACACCCTAGTAAAGGCCACAATGTATTTTTCTTTCAGCTACTACTTTTAAGACTTTTAAAAAGATAAAATAATCAATCTTTGCATTTGAGGAACAGTGAGATCTCCTGTTAACATCACATCTATGTACATCAAGGCTTCTAATTTCTTTTAAGCAATTACTGATGTTTTCATGTAACCAGTTTCATTCCAGTGGAGACAAAGGAAATGATGAGCAAAAAGCTTACGGGTGAGGCACTAGAATAAAATAATAAAAACTAGATCTAAATCATTAGTGACATACCCCCAGAGCATTGACAGTAAGTCCAGCTACTGCCCATTCGTTATCACCTCACACATCAGCAGTACAGCAACTAGAGATTTATCTCTACTTTGAGATAGCAAAGGGTGTAACAAAAGGGTGTGGTGGTGTAAACACCACCACATGCAATTCATCATTCTCAGTAAGACAGAAGAAAGTAAAGCCAAGAATTAGTTGTGTGTATTTGTATAACTGAAACAACACAGGGAAAAAACCACAAGGGACTTTTTAAAAATAAAATATCTGTATCAGTCCTGTCTGAAGTGACCATCTCTCATTGTTCTGCCTTTTCTCATGGTTGTAAAGATCTGAGCTAGAACTAACTCAGATGACTATTCTTCCCATCTTGAAATTACTCAGTAAACGTTACTAAAACTAAAATACATCTAATGGAACTACTCTTTACTGCTGGACACATGGTAGCTTTTTCCTTCAAAAAATTCAGTCGGGTGCCAAAACAGATTTTAAAAACCCTACATTTCTCCAATGGTTATCCAATGACCACCAAGAATCCTCAGGTTCTCCTTAAACTTACTAAAAATATACAAACAAGAAACTTACCATCAGCATGAGATGCATGGAAAAGACTGCTTTCTGATTAAGTTTAAGACCAAAAACCTACCGAAATATCGGATTTTAGGTATGTATTGAGGTCAAACAGTAACTCACATAAGGTCTTTCAAGTTTTCAGGATTTCTGCTGCACAACTGCTTCACAGTCAGTTGAGAATAAGAGAAACTGTAAGATTTAAAGTGAAACTGGCTGGACAATCTAATATCATCTCTTATCTGGCAAATGTGTTTCAGCAGTAAGCAGGCTGTACGATACAGGGACAATGCCAACTATGCAAGTTAAGTTGTTTATTCAGCTATTGTGTTGACTATCTTGCATTCCTCACTACTGTGTTAGACACAATGTTCTGTGAAGATCAGAGCGTGCCCAGTGACCAAGGCATACATACATCAGAACTTTCTGGTTAGAGACAGTAACAAGAACCGCCTGTTAGCTTTCGACATTGTTTTTAAATTCAGCACCACTTATTCCTTGGTATGAGTATCTAATCTGACTACATCTACCTAGAGTTTTGGTAACACCCTCCAGTTTCTGTTGACTAGCAAATTTCGTCAGAGAACATAGGTACTTGATGGATCTTCTTGCTTTCAGATAGGCAAATGGACATTCATTGTGCTGGAACCCACTTGACTGCAACATCACCTCACTTGCTACGACTTGACATTTAGTCCTATGGCTCCATCTTTCCTCCTGTCTACTGCTACACCTCTCCAAACACTGCTTATCTTGCCACTTCTGCATAGTAAACTGGTTTTCACTCAGTTTAGAAAATTACATTAATGGATGAGTATTACTACACTGTAAGATGTATTCATAAGGTACAAGCTACCATGGCACTTTTATTTTTGTGTTATAAATGTCTACACAATACCACAGCTCACAATGAAAGTGGTTTCCTTGTTTTAATCTACCAGCAGGACTCAAGTATTTACTTGACAAAGCTCCATCAGCTTAATATTCTCCACAAGCACCAGAAAACATCTTAGATGGTTGTTTTTAGAACCACTTCACATACTTTTTTTATATCTACTAGAATGCCATTGTAGGAAGCAATACAATTTCAAAATTCATAACAAAATATGTATCAATCTCAAAACTATTCAGAGTAGAAAAACAGTCTATTTATAGTTTAATTTGTCATTCTTGTAAAGGACATATCCACTGCTACGAGGTTATATAGCCTTCTATTCTGAAACCCATGACAAAGCCAAACAAAACACAGTGCGTACATAGAGAGAAATCCCTATTCCAAGACATTATTTTGTTTGGAGTCTTCAAGAGCTCAACTCAATCTCCAAAAGTACTTCACGACTACAAAAAAAGGCAAAAAAGTTTCACTATCTGTCTGATCTTCATGAGGCCACCAATAGACATTTGTGCTGTGGATTAACCTCTAGAACTAATATTTGTCAGTCTCTAAAATCAAATATTAAAGCAGGAAACTAAGCTTAACTGCTTTTACTTCCATGGGTGCAGTGAAGGATAATTCAAAAGTCAAACGAAAGTTATAACTAAGATAGATTCCCAGTTGGATTTAAAAATTGGGAAAGCAAGCAATTGCTCTGCATGAAAATAAAATCCACTTTAGCAGCCAGAGAAGAGCATGTGAGATTTTACACCACCACATCTTCCCACATTGTTTATCCTCCACATCACATGCACTGAGAATCAGACAAGTTTTTTATGCATCACTTTCTATGCAGAACATTCAATGGCACACACGTGGCAGGCCTTAAGTAAAAGGAGAGAAAGAGCAAGCACCCTGGCTCCTTCCCTTGGGCCTCATCTGCAGAAGGAGCTCCATTTCTTTACAGGAATGCATAACAATATGCACAGCTCTTATGCAGATTTTCTGTTGAGTAGGCATGGCCAGCCTCACCTTCACCTGATCAGGGACAGAGCTGCCACACCATCCTCCAGGCAGTGGTGGAAACCCAGTTTGGGTTGCCCCAAGCTACTGCTGGGGCTTAGCTCTCGCTTGTTCAACCAGTGATTGAGCTATCTGCTGCCTGGTAGAATCACCCCAGCTCAGTATTAATGGACCAGTCTACACATAAATAATCCTCCCATTCTCATCTGAATATTCTTATCCATGTGTGATTTACTAGAGCACTAAGTGCTATTGTTATAGTGCTCTTGCTAATTTGGATGCCCTGCATCTCACCAAACACGCCAGGATTATTCACACAAGATGACAGAAGTCACAAACAGACCCCTCTCTTTTTTTCTTTCTTTTTTAATTAAAGATTCACTTGGCTCCTATTAATTACTTCTAGGCTGGATTATATTTGCATGCCACAATCATTAAGTTACTCTTCTCGGTAAGAGATAAGTGCTGCCAACGCTTTGTGTGTCATAGTCTTGATCCCCCTCTGTGAGGAATACTGTTGCTGCTATATCGAGAAACCCTACTCGGGTTGCCTAGTTTATATTCTGATTTCTTCACAAGATCCATGCACATTTTCTATAATAAGAGAGCTCAGCAGCTCAACAACCTAGAGATTTTCACCTCCCAAATACAAAGCCACTGTGAATTAAAAATCTACAATGAAAAGATGCACAAAGCATAAAATCCTGAAGGACAGTACAGTGCCTGGTCTCTTTGGAGACAGAGCACATAATCCCATGTAAAGTAAGTGGACCTGCTGTGCTATCAGCCCCTTTCCCACCATTAAATCATCCCTGTTACACCCATAACCTCTTTGTCAGGGTCCATGGAATGGCTGACATGAGAGATAAAAGCCTAGTAATAATAGAAATCTTATAGAATGCTTCCCTAAAGCTACCCTATCCCTTTGATGCTCACAAGCAGAGCACCCTGACAAACATCCCTAGGCACATTCCCCATTACATATGTTTACATACATTTCAGAGATTGAGACTGCACACTAAGGCTGTACTGTACGGAGTGCCTCTAATGCAATAACTATGAATAAACAACTGGTCAATTCCGACTGTTCTCAGGAGCAAACGGCCAGTCAATTCTCCTCCTTTTCAAAACACGCTTTTCAATAATTTATGTGGAAGTGTGGAGTAAGAGAGGGAGAACAGGGATTTGTAACAGGTTTTAAGTTCTTCAAGGAGGAAAAGAAAATGCCCAAGAGCTTAGTGAGTCATGACAAAAATGTAGATAACGTGTGTTTCTTGGGCTTTTTTGTCTCTTTTAGGAATCCACATCACATCTTTGGGGTTCCCTTCCATCTCATGAGAGAGGAAACCCAAAATAACATAGAAGCATCTTTTTTTTGGTTTGTTTTTTTCTTTTTTCATCCTGTAATAGCATCTTTAACAGATTTAGTTATAAACTGTAAAGGATTATATAAATAATAACCTAATTAAATAAATAATCAAATAAGTAATAGGAAAATGAGGCCATTTTCATTGCCAGAGACAGCAGAAGGTTTCCGAATTTTATGGGTTAAAAAACCCCAATAAATTTAATAGTCTTTTGAAGATGCTAGTGTAATCCTTCCAAAACTGAAGAGAACAGATGACTCAACCATATGGCCAAGTTCCACTAAAATTCTGTCTTGTAATCATAAAATATGATGTAATGTAGTTTGGTCCCAGGAGATAGAAAGGCGTTAGACATAAGTGACATGCACAAGCATTCCCTGAATCCATCTGGCTAACTATTTTAAAAAGGTATTACACAAATAAGCAGAGGTTTTTAGAAGTCTCCAAGTTATATATTCTTAAACCTTCTCTTGGAAAAGAAATGTGTATTGCTCTTATAATCTTCATGAATGCAACAACCATTACTGTTACACTGCTCAGCTAAATGGGTGTAATTAACTACTTGTTTGTTACACCTTTCTGCAGCAATACAGCTTTAAAAAAGTTTGCCTTCACAAACTTTGAAAGTAATCTGTGGTTTATTACTACTTCACACTTAAATAACATGAAAATGATAGAAAAAAAAGAGTTTAAAGGACTATTTGCAAATCAAAGATGCTTCCCTTTTAAAAATATCTAGGGAAGAGAAAAACACACATCAACTAAGACTATGTATACAGTAAGTGTCAATATTATTTTTCATATTCTGTAAAGGTTGAATGAAAAAACTTTCTAAGAAGGAAATTGGAGCTATTACCTGTAACAGGTAAAATACTCTTCAATTTATTGATTACTCAAATATACACAATAGAAGTCATCAATACCTCAGTTATTCAAATATTTCACAAAATCATTTGGAATTAATGGTAACCATTCAGTTATCACTCTTGTCCTCATAATATTCAGGGCACCATTTAAGAAGCTATGCACAGATGCCATAACTAAGCATGTAATGTCTAACAGTCCTATTAAAAAAATCCATTTTTTATTGTAGGTAGTTTAAATCCACCCACAACACAAGTTAGTTTCTACCAGAAAAATACACTGATTCTAGCAAGAAAAGTGACGAAAAATGAGAAGCAGCAAGAGTTTCATTTCTCATAGTGACAAAACTAGCGAGGGAAAATTACTGGGGACTGACTGAAATTTAACTACCCCAAAGCCTTTCTAAAATCACTATGATACAATTCCCCCCTATGCAATAATACCTTGCTTTGCAACAGAAACAGGGCCCTGGCAGTCACTTAAAGAGCATACAATGAGTAACCTTTTCCGTAACAGTAAGTACACTTAACCACACCAACATAAAAATTTAGAGAAGCAGCAGAAACCAAGAAGCCAAGTGACTACATGAGTGAGTGAGGAAATGCATCCATGTTTCCTGACTCCCAGCCCAATCCCTATGAAATAGAAGTGTTAGGAATCATCAAGTAAGACATAAAGAAGGAAACAGAGTAACTACGGAGTGTACACCAACTGTATATTCTAGCTATTCACCAATGTGCAGCATTGTTCTCATTCTTCAAAATGGCATTAGAGCTGGAAAAGTTTCAGAAGTGCAAAGACGATCCAAAACCGCATCTGTATGAAGGAATACACTAGGGTGCCTCAGGCTCAAAGAAGAGGCAAGTTAAGGGGGAAACAAAGTGGACAAAAAACAGTAATATGGGGCAGGTGGATGGGGATCAACTCTGCAGTGTCTTTTTTCCAGTACAGTGAACAACCATCACATGGAAGTGGAACAAGGTCAAAATCGAACAAAATAAAGCCAGTGGTAGACTTGTGGCATTCCTTTCAAAGGATGCTGCAAGCGCAATACGTGGGTTTAAGGAGGGACTGATCACATATTAGGTAGAAAGATTCGCTACAGATTTGGAAGAGATGCATTCAAATCACAAGAAATGAATTTCCATGTTCAGAAACTGCTTGAGCTGAAAATAGTCAGCAGCTAGGAAAGGATTATGGAGAAGCATCATGCACACTTGCCAGGTGCTTGCTCTTCACTACATACATACTGACAGATGCCACCCAAAACAAAAGACTACGGACCTTCAATCTGACTGTTCTGTTCTTAACAGAAATCCGTTCAGCCCCATTGCTTTTTGCAGTAGAGCTCCTATTCCCCCTCCTGTTCAGCAGAACAAAAACCAATGGAAGATCAGTGTTCATACAGCCTGATGCTAGAAATTATAGCTAGGTCATGCTAGAAACTTTGCCCTAAAGAAGCAGATAACCACACACGATGACTCTGTTTTTCTGCAGCAGTGACATGGAAAGTAGAAAGAAACAGCATTGCTACTCCTTATCTGTGCTTCAGCTCCCAAGAAATGAACCCCTGTGCTCAAACAAACTGTACGCTGTAGGTCCCTAACAATCTTAGCTCCTTTCAAGTACTGAAAGACAATTAAGAAAAGCAAGGCAGTAATCTTGAATTCAACAGGCAAGAGCTGTATCACCAGCCCAACATTTTCTGGATGCCTGGTTAAAACCACCAGCCTTGGCTCTGCTGCCCTAACCACTCAGGCAGAAAGCTGCAATACTTTTGATTGTATGGTCTCCTCATACCCCAGCCACCAATTCCTATAATCTTCTTGCAAGAGCTTTTAATGACAACTTGAGTCAAGGGTTGAAGTCTAAACTGAGGAAGGCTACAGCCACACTTTAATTCACTGTCTGAATAAAAAGCTAAGGATGGATAAAACAGTCATTCTGACAGAGGCTGAGGACACATCTTTACTATAAAAGGATTCAATTTTAGTGGCCTATCATCTGTTACATTAAGTATGTTTTATGCCATGCATATCCCACTATAGAAATACTGAACTATTTGTTGAACCGGACATTTTTAAAGTTAAATATCTTGTTTATGTACCTAAATACTGATTCAAAAGGGAAGCTCTCAAAAACTAGGCCTGCATGCTAGAATTTATTTATTTATTTTTTTTAACTGTTGAAGTATCAAATACCCCATATCAGTTTTGGTTTATCCTTCTAAAACAATTCACTACCCTAAAAATAAATTAAAAAAAAAAAAATCAAAGACTTCTATTGTGAAAACTCTACATAGTATTTCACAACAGCCCTGAGAAATCAAATTTTAAAGGTTTTTGGCCTGGTATGCTGTTTGAATGGGAAAAGACTGACAAAGCTAAAAATGTGAAAGCAGCCTCCTGTCACTTTTCCAGGAAAGGTTACAGTGAAGATACTGCTATTAGCAAAATATGGGAACAATATTACTGTAGTGACTACAGAAATTACAGTGAAGTGTGAACAGACAAGTAGTCCATAACCTCACCACAGAACCCTGCTATCCACTTGAAGGGGAAAAAAAAACAAAATGCTCTTCAGCATCTCCAAAGAACACCATGAGGCCGAATGATTATGTATTGGAAAGTGTTTCCTTAGGAGTGAGGAAAGTTTTGGCATGCACTCTGTAACATCACTACAAATTAAACCTCTGTGCTGCAGCTGTCCAAGGCTTTGTACTCAAAGTCCCTGACAACATGTTGCCTCAGGCTGCTTTGTGAATGGCTGCCCAGCCACTGAACTGGTTTCTTCTGTGCTCCTCGTAGTAAAACTGGGCTGTTCTACAGGCTGGCCACCTCCAATGCCACTTCATTTTAACACCAATACCGCCGATGGCACAAGACATCTTCGTGATTACTGGAAGGTTATCTCATGATAACTGGAACGTTATCTACAGCCTCCATGGCATGACAGAAAGAGCTAGGAGGCTTTTATGCACTAGCTTTTCACACTGGAAATTACAGCAAAGAATCAACATCAGGTACAAATGAGGGAAAGGAGAATTCCACCACTCTAATTCATTTTGATTTGGGATTTTGTTTTGTTTTGGTGGAGTTTTTTGCGGTTTTATTTTTGTGTTGTGTGTTTTTAAAATGAAGGCAACAAACATTTTGGCAAATGAAAGGCATTTCGGTAATACTGCATTATTTGGAAATAAAAATTTTAGATTAATACTGAGCTTCACGGGTAGCCAGCCACTTCCTTAGCTTTGTTTTATTTTAGAATGCGTCATTCTTTTATTTCTATGCCTATGCAAAAAGTTCTCCAAACATTTAATGTCAGACAGGAAAAGAGAAGTGGAAAGTGGATGACAGCCAGTCTAACTGAGCTTTATCAACACACTCCATACATCCTGACACACTATACATGCTCTGAGTTACTGCAAGCACTATAGCCAGTCATGCCACTGCTACTTTAAAATACATATTTTGGAAACAGACATGATAGAATTTCAATGTGAAGTCCAAAATAACATACTATATTGTTTATGATCTGTATGTTGTCTGCATGAGATGGCAAACACACTATGAAAGGGCAATAAAAACTCCACGCATGTCAGTAGAACTAGAAAAATTAGGTACTGTAGTGAAACATTTTAATTATTTTTAAACCATCAAAAGTTATTATGTTTAAGAAGTATTTAGTCTGACCAAAAAAAAATAGCAGCACAAGACTTTAGCTTTCATTACATATTCCACTGGCTGCATGTGCACCTCTCACCAGAGCAAGTCAATATTGTCTTTTAGCTGGCTGAAGGAGAAATCAGTGGGGAGACAAGCACAGAAAGATTTATTTTCAACCCCAGAAGCTGAACATGCTTCAACATATGGTCTCTTCCAACCCTGGGAGCTTGGGACTTAACCCTGAAGTCTTTCAGAGAGGAGAGTTCAGGAAGGTGGCAGAGCCTGTCCCACATGGATGACCTCTAAATACAACACTAGCCTGTAAGCAGAGACCTAATTACTTGTGTCTAGTAAAAACTGATGTGTTTCTTGCTACTGCACAAAGGCAGACACCAGCAGCACTTTACTTTAGACAGAGCTATTGAGTTGTGCCAGGAAAACCCTGGTTCCCTTGGAGATCACCCCCAGACAGCTCTGGCAGAACTCACAAGATACATTTTGGTAAAATACATCTCCGTTGGATACAGTCAGTCAATTTCTATGGGCTTGAGCAGAGCACAAGGACACAAAAGAAAACAACCATCAAAGTAGTTAGCACTTAAGACTACCCTCCCATCATAGCTAGAATTTCAACATAATGGAGAAAATAATTGTGTCCAGATTCTAGTACATATGGGTGTATTAACACCATGGTGCAACAGGAGCCTGCTATGCACAACGGCCTTTTTCTTGTTTGCTTGCTTTTGTTAGGGATTATACAGTTAGTAAGGGTGTATCATACTGAAAACATTCATCCAAATAGGCTTTCTCCCTATCAAATGTCGAAAATACACCAATTATTTCATTTGTTTAATACAATCTCTGGGACAAAGAAAGAGCTGGTATTTAGTGACATGTGCTGGAACAAATACTCATGTTTATTTTTAAAGAATAGAGCTGCAGACTCATCTTGAAATTGCTCCTTCTAAACTGAGCCTGCAATCACTTGTATCTGGGAAATACACTGTGGAGCCCTGCAAATAAACAGTCACATGAGAACCGCAAAGACCTATGAAAAAGGAGCTCAACAAATCTATGATGATGCACAGTACTGAAGAACACTTTTGTTCCATTTCTGCAGACAGCACAAATGGGCGTTTCTTGCACCAACAGCAAAAAAAGGCAAAGAATCCATTCAGAGAGTACAATTATATCTGATTTGCATGGTTAAAGCATTCCAGTTTCCTTAACTGCTTATGTGGGAGGATGGAGCATGTTATCATGGCAACCTGATCCACCACCAACTAGACTTAGCTATATTATCCGTATTTACCTATATTCCATACAGCTGTATCAGCCACAGGTAGTCTTCAAAAAGGGAAAAAGATTAATTTTTTCCAAAACATTTACTCACAGTCACTCTATGAGCACAGACAGGAGAAAGTGAAAATTTGTAACTGCTCAATTAAACAGAAAAAAGAAAAAGCACACACTTCCACATATGGATTTTGAAACTGTTACAGGGAGACTGAGCACAAAATCACGCAGTATTAAAGTACATGCATCCCTGTACATTTCATAGATAATCGATAAGCCAGAGCAACAAGGCCAACAGAGGCTACAAGGCTGTTTAGGGACAAGGAAAACATTATTGATTAGCATTTATTGCACTGATTTTACGATTTCTTTGCTGAACAGACACAAACACTGATAAAAATTAAAATATAAAATAAGTCCTAAAATACAAAATAAGAGCTCCTAGGCCTTATTTTAAATCCTGTTGTCAAACAGGACTTCTAGATCCTTTCAACAGAGATGCGTCCCCTATTAAGTTAGTATACATAACACCCTCCTGCTTCATAAGACTGCCTTAAGGATGTACAAGAAGGAATACATGTCATGTCTACTGCTCTAATGACACACAGCATTATTCCATTAAGATGTATATCAAGGTGTATAAGCTTTGGCAAAAAAGTTGATGATCCTCTTCTTTGAGGAAGTCTAGAGGTTTCTAGAACTCTACAATAGTCAATCCATCGCCACAATCTAAGCTCTTCGGCTACTCATACAGAACTTCCCCCTCAAACTCTCCACCCTTGTTTTTTTCAGAACTACAGCATGATTTGTACCTTTATTACTATGGCTGCTACCTCTCAAGCTGCTCAATCCCTCAGCTACAGAAAGCTGCAACCAGACTGCACCAGCAAGAACTTCATACCCCATTTGGCAAACAACTCAGCATCTTCTTGGAATGGAGCCAGATGAGTAGTGAGCAACAGATACAGCAGGAGCCTAAATTAAACAGCTCAACAACATGCACACAACTTGCAGACAACATGCTTTACAAGGCGTGAAGAATTTCAGTGTTTTCAATGGAAAGCGCTGATTGTAGAAGGCTCCCCTTACTCTAGGCCAAAATGCCAAGGCTAAGCAGCTAAGCAAGACAGTCAGTTATCTTTGCCTATTATATATAATTACAGATCTAAAAATAGACAGAGGTTTATTTTTCTCCCATCTAAATGTTGTGAAGCTGTACACAAACATAAGATGGCTTTTAATCCATTACTCACATTCCAAAACCTCAGACATGCATCAAGTTCTTCTCAAGATAAAAATCATTTTAAAATTCTTTGGTTGGTTTTTTTTTTTTTTTTTTTTTTTAGGGAGACTGCTTTAAAGAACAGAGGGTTGGGAAAGGAGCATATTTCTGTTCATATTTTCTGAGTTAGCCTTCCCCCTCACCCTGAACTTTCACCCCCTTGCAGACATCCATGCCTGTTGAAAATTAAAATGTCTGCATTGCAGGATGGGCCATTATAATTCAACACATGCTGCTTTGGTGGAGAAAAAGCATGTCTTTGGAATAGCTCTGTTACGGGTCAGGAATGTAAAGCAGAGTTCATATTTCAGATGAAAATGGGAACCAGAGCTTTTCCTTGCAAACCCAACTTCCAGTAATGAAGAAAAAAAGTCTGTGTAGTAAAGTTTTTATAGCGTCCTGCATCAGGCATCCAAGTATTCTAACGAAGAGGTCACTGACTGCTTGTGTTTTACAAATGGCAGCATTGCAAAGTCCTGTTTTTACCACTGAATGCAAGTTTTCAAGATTTGCTTTAGAATGTACTTCCCTGCTCCAGCCTTTATACTGTACAGATGACAGGCAGTCACAAACTCTCTATCATTCCAGAGAGCATCCCAGGCTCACAGAACAACTGCACTATTGAAACACCACAAGTAGAAACAGTACAGCTCAAACGAGATGGTATCACAACTATGTATTCTATTCCTCAAAGCCACGCAGACTGTGGTTTGATGCATTTTGCTACAAGTCCCAACGCCTCCTCATGCAGAAAAGTGCAAAATCTCTTTGCAGTTAGTCCCACAACTGTTTTGGTTCATCTCCTCTAAACAATTCTTTTTTGCACTTAGATTCATGTGTATGCTTAAGAGAGTAAGATTATGAAAGTCACTACATCTGTACAATATCAATGTCAATACACTGCAGTGGAGCATCTTGCTTGCTGGTCTTCTCAGAAGATGGATGGGAAGCCAAGGGACAGGAAACAAGACCACAGAGTTCATTCTCACAGAAAGAGCAAATTCATGTTGCAGAATTTGTCCATCCCTCAGTTGTACTTGTCTAAGCTGCAGAAATCACTCTGGTAGACTTGCTAATAGAGTAGCATATCTTGACCACTCACGTGTCCAGGTAACAGGGTCTTGCAAGAAGCTCTTGAGGAACCTAGCAAGAATGTTATCTCCTACACAGAACACACAGTTCTGCATGTAAGCATGTTATTTTACTTGGTTTTAGGCAAAGTCTCCTGAAACAAGGCACTTCAGTACATTTTTTCCCCTAACTGCTGCTCTGACAGGTTGGAGGAGGCAGCAGCCTGGACAGAGTAGATAACAGGCAGACAGCATTCCTGAAAGCCACCCAGATCAATGCATAATGAGACACTTGCATCTTCAGATGTAAGTCACTAATCTCTGTCTCTGAAAGGTGAAGCAGAAAAATTTACACCATACAATGAAGCATGATTACGATAATGAAAAAATACCCTCCAATTCTAACTCTTTCATCTGTTGTCTGCATCAACAGTGTAAAAATAGCAAGAAAAAGGATGAAAGATGTACCACTTGAGTTTTCAAATAAATGACACTGACAGAATATGTCTGTACCCTTTGGGCAGAGGTTACACACATCAACATAACATGTACAATGGCAGGTAGGGGAAAAAGAAATACTGCAATATAGCAAAAGATTGAGATATCTTTATTACACACGAAACTGTAGAGTTAGATACACATCAGAGTTCAAGTGATCCTAACACTTCAGGGCTCCAGTCGTGACTGAAAGTGCCACTGCACAAAGCACTAGAAAAAACAATCTATCCTTAATTATTCTCAAATTGCAAGTGTAGCCAGATGCTTGCCGAAATAAAGACAGTCTCCAGAACAGCCGTGTTAAGTAGCTTTATTAAACAAGTTCAATGCAACACTACTTTTAGTGTTCCATCTATTTTACAGAGTGGAATCAAATCCCCTAAAATGTTTATTTAGCAGAGGCAGAAACCACATCCCTATTCTTGAATATAAATTGTCAGCTTTAAAAACTGGTCCCAGCTGGTAGCTTTCTGTTAGCACTACTGGTATTCGCGATCAAGTGCCAGAGAAACCTATAGCCCATGGTAAGGCTAGTTTTAGCAAACTCAGCAATATGGGTCTGAGGGTCCTGTTCTTGTTCCAGAACTATTTCTTCCAAAATAGCTTTTAATTTGGTGTAAGTTCCTTCCCCAGTCCCCACCCCACCCCCACCAAGAAGTTTATGCAATCACTCTATACCAGTACACCTACTCGAAGATTACTGAAAGCTAGGAAGCAGTCTCCAAGATAAATAAGCTCATGCAAGTTTCATGAAAAACAGCGATTATGTTGACAAGAATAACACAGTGCTTCCACCAAAGGCTGCAGCATGAGCTTAGCTGTTTTGTTTGATCTGTCAAATGCCAAACAGCTAACTACACTTACGTGCTTTAGCAATTTGGAACAGCCCCATCAGACACTGCCCGATGCCCAGCAGGCACATGGGACATGGGAGAGAGTTGCCTCTACACATACGTCAGAGAACGAGCAGAAAGGGCAGACACTGAAGGCCAGAGTGGGAAGACCCAAGATAAAGTGGAGAAGGAGTACAAAAACAACCACACAGAGAAGCCAGGCCTTGCTAGTTCTGCTGCTCAAAGGAACTTGTGAAACCTAAGAAATCAAAGAATGACTCTTCCCAAACTCAAGAAACACTGCAAAATACTCACATGATGTTTCTTAAAAGGGCAACTATTTTCTTACAACTTTTACAGAGTATGTAGTGATATTTACAACACAAATCAGGTAGACTTTTTATTAGGAAAGGAGGTTTAAACTGGAGGATGAAATAGGAAGTTAAGGAAGATCGCAAAAAAGAATGTTTGGGACTTTTAGCACCAACCACAGCAACTCCACCCCATCATCTTGCATACAGAAAGTCAGTTGGTTAACTCCCTTAAAAACTCTCCCTCTACTGAGTCACTGAAGATGCAGAACTGCATGAACACTACACTGCTTTCCACTACGGGAAATAAGATTCTCTCCTGTCGTTCTCATCAGCTGAAATTATGTTCTCCCCAGCAACTGTGGTGCATGGCAGGTCTGGCAAGCTTACATACTAAAAGACTGACACAGTTAAGCATTAAGTAAGAGAACGCAAATCAACATCGACTGCTGATTTTCCCCACCATTAGGCTTTCTTGTAACAAAGACTAAGAACATTGTAATTAACTTTGCTTATGAAATGCTATGTTTTAAGCTGGGCCTAATTAGATACAATATAATTCTTGCCAGAAACATATAATGTGTCTTTCATCAGCTTGGGTGATTGGAATTTATTAATATTCAGCAAGCATGCATAGCACAAATTATGTTTACCCGCTGCTCCACAAACAAGCACGATATCTCTTTTAGGTATGATATGAAAGAGAAATGTGGCTTTCATTTTAGAATGAAACTTTATAAGAGAAGAACCTCTCAAACTGTAAGGGCAAGAAGAGGGAATAAAAATAACAGCAACAAGCATTACAAGTTCCTGGCCCCACACTAGCTTTCTGCAGTACAGATACACCATAAGCTTGCTGGGAATGGCAGAGAGATATGGAAAGAGGGAGGGAGACACAGCTTCGCAATGATGCTTTTCATTATAGCAGTAACAACAACTAAGATCTATTGGTAAGCACAATGTCTCAAGGGCAGTGTGAAAAAGCCACATGAAGAAATGCCAAAAACATCCTCAAAGCTGCAGCAGGACAATGGAAGCCCAGGCTAACGGCAACTCTCTCCCAAGTTAGTATCTTCTGAAGTTAGTTTAGCTTGAAATACTTCAGAACTCCACCCACCATCAGCTCAAGAGAAAACAAGGAACAGAACATGGATGATGATTCATGTCAGTGCAAGCTCTTATTTTTCTATTTCACATAAAACCCAGGCTTCATGTCAATACACTTATTTTCTTTTCCTTTGTTTTGTTTTTTGTTTGTTTTGCTTCCAACCAAGAACTTTTCTCCAGGGCTCAGCAGTGGCAGACAATCTCAAATGTCCCAACCCTTTTCCCACAAAGAGAGCCTGAAGTGCCCTCCCCACCGCTGCAGGAGGCAAGCAGTGTTAAAGATTCAGCTAAGGTCTCAAGCTAACTTTGGCAGAGTAGTCCTGAAGTAAGAAAAACAGTAGGCTGAACTAAAAAGAAAAACATGTCTTCCCCTTCCACAACAGCCCGGGAACAAACAGAAATCTGAACAGAAATACAGGGGAAAAATGGGTGTAACACCAAAAGTTCAATAATTTTGAGTCTCCCCTTACAATCGAAAGCTTCAACAAGCCACATATGTGATAAGGATTAACTGCATAAAAAACCAATTCAGCCTACAGAACTGGAGAAGACCCTCTAATTTCATTATAAGATCCTGCCCACGTGCCTAATGAGTTGCAGTATTCAACAACCAAGGTTTTCACGTCATGTAGCAAGCACTCAGTCCTAATTGTAAATTCTTAGCATACTACATGCCTTCCACCCAACCATTCAGCGTTAATTACTGTTATAGGTGTTGGATTTCATAACCAGAGCTCCTAGCAGTCTTTAATAATTACTGTTGTGCAAATATTTCTCACTTCTGTAAACACAGTTATAAGAGATCACCTAACTAGGCAGTCAGCAAAGCTGCTGAACTCTGGAAAGCCAAATCATTATGTTCAAAAGCTACAGAAGACAATTGTGTCTTCTGAATAAGACAGGAGCCAAAAATTAGTGAGTTTGAACACCTGAATGTGTACCAACACTACTAATCAGCTTATCTAGTTTTGTCATACTTCAGATATCTTGGGTTGATATCCAAGTTTGAAAGAGCACAGAATGATGCCTTCTGTGACTATTTAAGGATATTTTAAGATAAGCAGTAGGTTAGTTTTGGAACTTACACTTATGTTTATGTGTTTGAAATGACTCATGAACAGACAAGACTATCATACACACACTATGAAGAAATATAGTACATTTCTGGTTTAGCTTTACATGTTCACTGTGGCAGCACTCTGGCAAACACAGCAAATATTTGTCAGATTTGCCCTACTAACCAGCCAGTAGGTACAACCATCACATTACTCGCAACAGCCACACTGAAAAGGTATGAAAAAAATGTATGGGCTTTCAGACTCAAAGCCAGGTGTCACATCTATTCGAAGTCTCGGAAAGAGATGACTTGCTCTAGCAGGTAACCTTCCCCACAGAGGAAGGGACTTGCCTCACCTATGAACTCCAGGAGGTCTAAAACAACGCTGTGTATAGGCCACTACACCTCCAAGGAGACAGAAACATAGTCTTAAATATTTCAGTGAGTGTACTGTACAGAAACACTTCAAAAAAATCCAGGTTTGGGGTTTTTTGTTCATTCTTATTTGTTTGTAAGCTTGTAAAAGCATGGGTTTGGCAATATTTAAGTTGTTCTGGGTTTTCTTTTAAATTTTCTAGACTTACTTCCATTTGCAGCAGGAGACTGGGGGGGGGGGGGGAAGGCTGCTTTGAAGAAAAACCAAGAAACAGACGATTAGAATTCATGGAATGAAGTGAATAATGGGGATTGTACTGCATAAATTCAAATCGTAAATTCCTGAAAACAGTGGTAACGATTGGAAATCACAATGAATATTCCCGTGACATTAAACTATCACCATTTCTAATGCTAATAAGGTAGCACTCCCACCACTTCTAACAGATCAGAGAAGCACACAGCAAAATCTGTTTCCCCACACCTGTCTGTACAACTATATATACAGTCTGTATATAGTTGTATTTTAAATCCAGTCATTTTCTTCTTTAAATTGAAGGCAAAGGGACTTGGATGACGTAACTTAACACACTGAAACCTTCCCCTGTTCTCAACCCAGAAACGCTCGCAACATACGAAGCATGCAGTGCAAAATAAAGCTGGTTGAAGGAAGGGAACTGGTTGGGGAATAGGGGTTTCTTGGCATTCCTTTAAACCATTTCCTGTTCACCCTTACGGAGTGTAATATAGCCCTAAGAAAATACATCTGACCTCACTCTTTTTAGCTGCATTAAAAGAGTTTTTAAAAGCAGTTTAAATATCAGATTGCACATTTGTAAACTAAAAAAAGTTACACATATTATTGCCTTTGTCTTCCTCTAAGACAAGTTGGCTGTTTGGGGTTTTTTTCCTTAATTTAATGAGAGCTTTGATTTTCCCTGGGAGACAAGGTCAACAAACTAGGGCACTTCCTGTCTGCAGCAATGCCCTGTTCTTATGCGGACATGAGTCTTCTGACAAACAACTGATTTATTTCAAAGAAGGGGTCATTACAATCATGGCATATAGCAAGATCACATTCTTTCCTACTTTCCTACTTGCTTAATCACTATGGATTACTCAAACATACTTGAAAAGAAGATGCATTTCAGCTGTGTGTGAAAACTGACAATTCATCCAAAATCCCACACACATACTGGAAACAAAGGAGAAAGAGGTCAGACTGTGATCATGCATTGATGAAAACTGGGAGCAATCCTACTGAAAAGAACTGAGCTATTAAAATGGAAAAGATCTGGTCCTACAAGGTCCTGAGCAACTTGTCACTAGGAACATAGATCTCTACTTTTCAGAAAAGACCATTAAGGGAGACTGTCATCAGGGCCATTTGTGGCTTCCATATTTAAAAATAATCCCTCTGAATCTTACTGATGGCAGTGTCCATGAAAACCTCATCCAGTCCTATTACACACGTCTGGGACAAACTAAAGTGCCCAGCAAGGAAGGTCAGGTCTCCAGCAGTGTACAACAGAAGCACCTTGGCTAACTACCCACAGATTTTAAACAGCAGGAAACTCAACAGACAGAAGTTTACAACAACAGCCAGCAGACATACCAAGGTCAGAACAGTCTGAGGAGTCTCAAGCTATGTAGAGCTGAGAAAGAAGTTAAGCTGGGCATGGTAAAAGCTGCTTGTCTGTCCTTAAGAGAATTTACATAGCCCCCACGTTCCCACATGAGCACTGCAGAATTATTCTTCTATCCACCACAATTAACCCATATAAATACTATTACATACCTCTCCCTTACTTTAAAGATGTGAAAGTGGGATAACGAGCTCCTGCAAAAGATTGCAGAAGGTTGTATTGAAATATGAACGTTTGAGCCCTTCCGCCAGTCTTCTAACACGTCCCTTCCTTCACTGCATTAGCTTAGCAGTTCTCATGCTGTTCAACTAGGAGATTAAGTCAGTTCCAATGGCAAGATTTACAGTATTCATTCCCCTCCCTCTGAGACTGTACTCTTTGTTTACAGCCACCTTCAGTGCATGTACAAGCTACTTAAAAACGGTTAATTTGTGTTTCTTAAATGATTTAATTTCATAATTGTGTTTGCTGCATGTACAGAAAGCCAAAACAATCCTAATTATAAAACTGAAGCTAGTAAGCACTGTATAGGCCATTACAGACCAATGAAGGAAATCAGAAAAACTATTCGTGTTAAAAACTGAAACATAAATCTAAGAAAATGAAAATTCTGCCTTAACCTGTCATTAAACCTGTGATTGTTAAACAGGAGATGGAAGAAAGGGAATGAATGCAAGAATTGCTACTGCAGAACAGTGGGAAAAAATCTGTCATTAAGGAATATTTATATATAATTTCTAGATGGCAGACTTTTCTGTTAGCTTATAGACAGACACAACCCAAGACATCATTGCAGAAACAGGCAACTGAGTATTTTGAGAATAAATTACAGTGACTTGACCTTAATCTAAAATTATCAGGATACGCTAGGGAAGGGGAAAAAAAATATATAAAAAATTATAAATCTAAATTCCAGGCATGGAAACTCCCTTGTAGGGATTGAGAAAAACACACCATGGCAGAACAATTACATTCTTATGCTACCAGAAGGAAAACGCTAAAAAATGCCAAGTACATTTCGGCTACATGTTAACTTACTAAACTTGCCTTCCTGATCCCTGAAGAACACTTAATGTTATTCTATTTCATATCAGAAAATCTCAGATTGGACTTGGTGCCTTCCCTTAGACAACACTGCAGAGCTGCACAAAATAGATACTATGTACTTTACAGACTGAAAAATCACCACTTACTGCTTATTTGTGCAAAGCTGTGCAATGATTTAGTGAAAGAGAAGAACCCAGAAACAAGCTTCTATGGCCAGAGGATAGCCCCATGTTCCCCCATCTAGTCCAAATTAAAAGAAAAAAAATGAAGTTTGGTGTTTACCACCTAATGTGTAATGACTGAGCAAGCATCCACATTTAAAAATGAGAAAAAACACAACATACATTATCCCAAAGTCCTTGTCAATATAACAGAAACTGATAGACAGGCCTGAAGAAACTTACCTGTAGCCATTTCTGCACACACTGCTCGCATTTGCCATGTCCCATTCACTATATCAGTTTAGCAAGCAATATATAATGAAAAATTACTTTCTCCCTCAAATGATCCTCTAAGGAAAGCAACATTCCTCAGAAACATAAAAAAAAAATCCAGCCTTCATCTGACCTCATGCATCTTACCATCACTGGAGTAAATGGAGATAGCTGAAGTGCACCACAACAGGAAATTTTCAGGAATTTTTTTGCTGTGACATTAACCTCAGCTGATGGTCCTCACAAGCTCATGGATAACACAACCTTCCTCTTGAGAGCACAACATGCTAAATAACCAGCAGAGCAATCCAGCTGGAGCGAGACCTGGCTTGCAAACAAGGAACCTACACTACAAATAAAACCCAAACACCCTGTGCAACTTCAAGTTTACAAGCAAACAACATATGCATTAAGAAGTGGTATTCACCCTTGGAAAAAAAAAAGCTGCTGCCCAACACAAAGATGAGGGCAGCTTCTTGCCATACAGTGCCTCACACACTGTTTGCAACACCTATCCTAACATAACTGTGAGGATGCACACCCACTCTTTGTTGTACTTATCACACCTTGACAGACACGATGGGAGACAGCTATGAGACAAATCTAGCAACAGCTGTCTGTACCAAGAGAAGACAGGAACATAAGTGGGTAGGCAAAAAGGCATCCCCAAAAATCCCACCTTTAAGTATGCTATTACTGTACCAGCAAATGCAGTTAAGACACTCCAAGGTAAGTAGAACCTGCAGTCCTTCTTGAGCAACTACAAAAAGCCTAAGCACATGGTATACTGTTCAGGTTCCCTTAGACACAGACAGAAGAATTAAGGTGCCCAGCTTCCTCCCCAGTAAACACATCGAAATAACATGATCAACACATGGTTCCCCACAACATTATGTCTCTGAATTGCAGAAATGGATTTGATGGACTATTTGGTGAATAAGGAATTGGCTGGATAGTTACACTTAAAAGACTTGTGTCACCAGCTCAATGCCCAGATGGAGATCACTGGAAGTAGTGTCCCCCAGGGGTCTGTATACGGACCAGTACTTCATCAGTGAAACCGACAGTGGTATTGAGTGCACCCTCAAGCTGAGTGGTGCGGCTGGCATGCCTGAGGGATGGGATGCCATCCAGAGAGACCTGGACAAGCTCAAGAAGTGGGCACATGTGAACCACCTGGTTCAGGGCAATCCCCAGTATCAATACAGGCTGCAGGATCAAAAGGGATTGAGAACAGCCCTGTGAAGAGTGACTTAGGAGTGTTGGTGGACGAAAAGCTGGACATGAATTGGCAATGCGCACTTGCAGTCCTGAAGACCAGCTGTATCATCAAAAGCAGCATGACCAGCAGGTCAAAGGAGGTGACTGCCCCTCTACTCTGCTCTGCTCTCATGAGACCCCACCTGCAGTACTGCATCCAGCTCTGGAGCCCCCAAAATGAGAAGGACATGGACCTGTTGGAGTGGGTCCAGAGGAGGTCATGAAGATGATCAAAGGGCTGGAGCACCTCTCCTATGAACACAGGCTGAGAGAGTTAGGGTTGTTCAGCCTAGAAAAGAGAAGGGTCTGGATAGACCTTATTACAATCCTGATCACTGCAGGGGGCCTGGACATGATGACTTTTACAGGTTCTTTCCAACCCAAACCATTCTATGGTTCTATGATATTACAAAGGCCTTTAAGAATCAACCTCCAAATCGAGTGCACATTTACAGCTTCTATACCTGTATTCACAAGTCACTGTGAATACATCTCCCAATAAAAGGGCTGTATGCAGATTTTCATTTCAAATCTGGCTGCATTACTACACAATGTCTTTCTCCATTTTGTGCATGTTAACAAGCAGCTCAATGGCAAAACAACTGAAGACACGAATCTGACAGTGCACTAGCTTTCCCTCACTGACCTACCATATAACTTTTCTTAATGATTCTTGTGCATGATACAGCTTCCTGTATTTTCCATACGCAGCAATCCTGCTGCAACTGCAGTGTGCAATAAAAGCACTCACAAGCAGTGCAGTGATTAACACTCCACAAGCTCACACTTCCTGAAAGATTGCCAAGTTCACTTACATCTCAAGTGCTGCATTTCACTTAGACTTTCCTATACATTTATAAATTCTACACCTGAAATACACTGCAAAAGGGCAAGGTCACTGAGAGGTTGGCCACTGTTCCTATTGAACAGGATCATGCCATCTCATAAGCAGTCACACCCTCTCCAAGCAAAAAAGGGAGAGGAAACACAACAAACCCCCGGCATACTGTAGACCCTAAAAAGAAGCCACTATTGAATAACCTGCCAATCTGAGTACACTCAATAGCCATGTGTGTTTCTGTGATAGATTCAGGGGAAATCCATGCCTCACTGGAGCCTCACCATACGCTTCCACAGAACCAGCATTTTGGTTTTGGTTCTTGATTCAAAGCTCAGTCAAGCAGACTAAAGTCTTTCTTCTGACTTCAAAGAGCACTGTTTCAGTCTCTGGATAAGCAGACAGGTTACCCAAGTTTACAAGATTCCGAAGAGGTTTCCACCGCACGCAGCAAAGATGAAAGAAAAGAGGTATGCAGCCGTGAACAGAGTGGAACAGGTATGTCAGACACATACATACGCATTGGTAACCACATTATTTGCAAAGTTATTAAAACACCTTTGCTTCTATCATCATCATCAAGTCAATGCAAATGTTCTGGACAGTTAACTGTATATTTCATCTGAGATACACACATGTAGCATATCTGGGGAATGAGACACCTCAGACAGCTGTAGAGCAGTAAACTGAGTTTCAGATTATGTTTTGCTAGTTGTACTATGTGACCTCTCAAAATCCAAATAGTATAAAGTAGCACTGATGTTAGGCATTACACCAGAAGAGCATTGATAGAGGATCTTACCTCAAAATACTTCAATATAAAGTAAGAAGTCTATGTAAAAGGCAAAATACAACAAAAGAAAAGTACTACGGCACAGTACCTGTGAATACAAGCTGCAAGTCTGAGAGACAAAGACGTCATGCAGCTGTAGTTAAGACGTTCAACCACACCAGCTTTTGCCAACACAAAGAGTATTTTTAAAAGCTTAAGGCTGCAGCTACTTGTAGATAGTTTAGGTCTAGAAACAGCAAAAAATAGCTCATTAAATAGTTTTTTACATGTCAGAATAACCTCACAAGTCCAGGCAGCTATACTACTAGGGTACGGGCAAGGACACCATAGCTTTCCCTGGGGCTAAGCCTCAAGGTTTTCAGACAGCCAAAAGCCTAGAATAAGATACCTCTAATTTATCAAAAGCACTCTGTACCTTTCAACACGACTGCAAGCTTCCTATGTGATGTGTTTCAAGTTATTAATCGTTACACAGCATCACAGAATGGTCAGAAAATCATCAGAACGGTTTGAAAAACAGTCTAGTCCATCTCCTCTCCTCCAAGGAGGGTCAACTATAGCAGGTTGCTAAGAGCCTTTCAAGTCAGGTCTTGGTTATTTACACAACTAATTACAGTCAAGTATGAATGACTCTATAGGCATTAGCCTTGCATCAATTCCCAGTGAAGTGACACATTCAGAAGTCTAATATTTCAAAAGTTCATTAGAGTCAGATCATCTGTTAACAAAACTTGAGCAGTTGTTTGTAAAACAGTTGTACCACTGTGCTGTAGCATAAAAACTGTCCTAACAGTGAGACAGACACTGTGGGTATTAGAGCTTTTTTCTCACTAGCAAAACACTTTGTCAGCTTTCAGTCTTCTATTTCATGCAAGCATAGTGTTTTTCTCTACACAGATCTGCAGGTTTTGGACACTTCCTTAATCACTGTAGCTAACACAAAGTGGTCAAGCCTGAACATCACCCATCAACCTCATATTGGCCCACAAACCTGCTGTCAGCCAACCAAAAGCACCTCCTCACAGCTGTGTTGAAACGAACAGAACTGCTGTCTTATACAACTAAAATAAAGAAAGGCCTCTTCAGCCTCATTCCTTCTATCTGCCTGCTCCATGCAGTGCTTCAGAAACTTGACCTTTGACAGCTCTCCCTGAACACCACATTGTATTTCCTGGGAAGAATGGTCACTGATACCCTCATTCTCCTCTACGCTTAAGCTTCACAGACCTTCAGAACATGCACAGCATGAACCTCAAGGAGATCCAAGGGTGGCAAGCAAGGGAGCAGAAAAGGGCTTGACATGCTCCTAATGCTGGGCATTTACCTGAAGAATAGGACTAGAAAATACTGCTCAAACAACGCAAATAATACATCTGTTTCAGCTTCATTAACTCCTCAACATTTGCTGTCTGCCCAGAAGACATCACTCATAGACTCTCAAACGAAAAGCACAGGATGAAAAGGCTCAAATCTTTACTAAAGTAGAATTTATGGGTGTTACATTCTTTAGATAACACTATTCACAGCAAATTGGTTTTTTTCCTTAGTAAACACAAGACAACAGTCTTCAAACACAAAGACTGGACCATTCATTAAATCCTCTCCTTTACAGGAGTTTTAATTGACAACTTTGACAGCTGGACAGACTTTTTTTTATTTTTTATTTTTTTTTAAATCAGATTAGGTGCGATCAGTGCC
>NW_009909927.1:0-10107 GCF_000696875.1 Nestor notabilis | reverse complement strand
GTCAGATTAGGTGCGATCAGTGAAAAAAATGAAGAGCGGATATAGTGTACCACAGTAAGGACACACAGACTGCTCATTTATCGTATTTGTAATTTATTTTACTTACATTTAAATCTTACTAAAGATAAACAAATAAATGAAAAAATTACAATTGCTTTTTTCCAACTCTTCCAAACTCAGGCCTTTGAACTTTTGTGCTCTGTTTAAAGGGACACAAAAGGCATGTTTCTACACAATAAAGATTCCTTTCTTGTTAGCAATATATTTAAAAATACTACGTTTTTCCAGTTTGTATATGCCAATTTGCCTTTCTTCTTCCTACCCACCCCCACTTCATGCTGCTTAATTTTGGTATTTGATTTAGTAATGAACTGTCAACAAACTGGCTAGCTTCACATTATGGTTCTCCTGCACTCATATACTACAATTTTGTATATTGCTGCCTGCAACACTACAGGGTTTAATTCCATTTACAAACTTCTGTAATGGGAGGGTTCCTCTTCATCTCTGCAAGTGTTTTACATACGTTCCTTTTAATGAGGGATCACATGAGGATGGCCAAACCTGCCATCTTGGCATGATCAGAACACAGATGCAAACTGTTCAGCTTGCCAGGCACCACTCTGGCTGGCATGGCAGACCTGTGTTTGTGGCCAACCAGTGACTAATCAATGTTTCCTTTCACACAGCCTCCAGCCTTGCCTCCGGCTCTAGATAGGTGAGCAAGCAAGAAGTCTGGGATAACAAAGCTGACGGGTCTGGGCAGGCAGCACCTGGGAAAAGGAGACGCTTCCCTAACCTATACTTAGTGAAGAATCATTAGCCCTATGTCATTCTGTGTTGGTAAGAATATGACTCTAGGGCTAATAATAATGGGAGATATTATTCCTCACCTAATCTGGGGCACAAGCATGGGTGGAGGTGGCAGTCAAAAGGAAAGCAGTGCAGCAGCTGTCTGACTTTTCCTTAGGGCAGTGATTCTGGGACAAACAGAGGTGTGGAAAGCAGAGCCTGGATGAACACCATGTGCTACCAACAGGACAGAGAAACTGCAAGTGGGTGAGTGAGGTCAGCCCTGCAGGTTTGTCCTGACAAACCATGTAGTTGAGGCCTGTAGTGACATGGTTTAGTGGTCATCTTGGCAGTCCTGGGGTAGAGGTTGGATTAAATGATCTTAAAGGTCTTTTCTAACCTAGTTGATTTTATGATGCCCAAGGCTTCTTCTGACTTTGAACACAGTGTTTAATAGTACTGTATATGCTATGCAACTAGACTATAAGACTGGTTGATTAGGACTGCAACTGTCCATGATCAACCCAATGTGTCGTTGAATACTGCACACTTAACAGACATGGGACTAGCATCAAAGGAATCATGAATTTGTAACTGACAATGACATTTTATTACAGACTGACAAAGACTGGTTGGGAACCCAACCACAATGTTCTCTGCTATACTCTAGACTATAATCCCATTTTAGGAAATAACTATGTTTACTCAAAGTAAGCCAATTCCAACCCAGATTCATCTACTGTAATTCCAAACACCACAGCACAGTTGTCAGTTAACGTCTTTCCTTCCCTTTCTGTCCCAACCATTTGGAGATGTTGCAGGTTGTTTCTAGAATACCTCAAAGTTACCTAGCCTCAAACACACTGCCAAAGCTATGTACTTTCCTACCCAGACACAACCAACCAGCAGGCAAGAGCCACAAGCCAGGGACTGGAAGAATGAAGAACCTCCTGCTGTAGGAGAAGATCAGGTTCAAGCCCATCTAAGATGCCTCGAACATGATCTTCTTCAGCAGGAAGTTCTTAATTCTCACAGTCCCTGACTTTGCGTTCTGCATCTTGGGCAGTGAGGCTGGCGTTCTCGTGGGTGAAGACCAAGACAAAAAGGTCATTGAGTACCTCAGCCTTTTCCACGTGCTAGGTGACCAGACCTCCCATTTCCTTCCACAGAGAGCCCACATTTTCCTTTTTCTTTTTATCCCTGATGTACCTATAGAAGCATTTCTTGCCACCCTTAATGTCCCTGGTCAGATTCAATTCTGTAAGGACTTGAACTTTCCTAACCTCATCCCTGGCTGCTCGGACAATTTGTCTGTATTCTTCCCAGGCTACCTGTCCTTGCTTGAGAGATGCTATGTAACTTACGGGCTTATATTCAGCACAATAGGCTGAAGTGCACCAGAATTATAGTTTGCCTGAATAAGGTAACTTCAGAAGCACTCTGAGTACATTCCTATTGCCAATACTGAAGAAAAGACACTACTTGATAGCAAGAGGCTTGCACTGATCTGTCTGCAACAGTCTTACTCTATATACTGTAGGACTCAGAATATGTTTCTTCTTCTTTCTGCACAAAGCATTTAAGCTTTGGCCAGGAGAGCAAGCTGACTAAAGCAGAGCCTTATGCTGTCCAGAACTGAAGGCTTGAAGCCAAATAGCTTTGGAACAGAAAATGAGGTGCAGGGTAGAACCCAGGAGGGAAGGAGGGAAGGGCCATGGCAGTTGTTTCAAGAGGAAGAGAATGCTAAATCCTCCTTTCCCAAGAAGAGTTGGGTTGAGGACATTCCACAGATCAAGTCTTACCCTACACACTGTATAGTGGAATCAAAACTTATTACTGAAGAACACGGTAAACCGAGGGAAAGCTACAATCACGATGATGTGTTTCAGGCTGATTTAATTCAACACTCAATGAAAGCAGGACACCTAAATAAAAGCAAGTTTCAGTAGTTAATTTTCTAAATCACTGGGTGAAGAGGTCAGACAACATTGCTATTTAACTTTTTAGCCAGACTAAACAGTGCATATGTGCTGGTTTTTTGTTTTGGATTCTTTTTTTCCACAATTATCCTGAAAGAAAGTAGCACATGTACACAGAGTTGATAGTGGACTTTTCAACAGTTACATACTCCTTTTTAGGTGAATTGTAGCTTTCAGTGGATAAAAGAATTTAAAGCCTGTTTAAAGGAGATCCTGCTTTATTATTTTTGAAGTTGCCCCACCCAAGTTTTGTTCTCCCACACATTTAGTCCAGAGCACATGGGAACACAGCAATTTCAATGGAATGTATCCCAGCAATCTTTCCATTCCAGACCCCTGCATAGCTTTTTATACTTTAAAAAGTATAAAAAAGTTGAATGGGAGCCTACTACTTAGAACACTAAGCATTAAAAAGAAATGCCAAGACTTAATTAGCACAGTGTCTAGATTAAGACTGAGATTTTACACTACAACATACCTAACTGCCTCATCACTTTTTGATTTATGGAACAATGACTAGACCACAGGCTAAAAAGCAGAAATTTTCATAAGAACTGCAAACTTTTCAGCTCCCACATGACAATACAACAAATAGGCATTTCCAGAAATTCTAGAAGTTAAGAGCTGGCAATTAGCATTGGGAAATCCCAGCCCTTCTTGGCTCTGCTTCTGACAATAGCTACTTTTTCTGACGAACTGCACAGTCAATTTTCAATTTTAAAAGGCACTCCACCATTTTAATTATTCGGCATTGAAGATATTTGGAAACAAATCCCAATTCTAATCTTGGTCTTGTCCAATCAACAAGCTAGCAATTGTCAAATTGCAAGACGTGTTTTTCAGCTGATCTTCAATACTCACAGAAAATGCTCCTAAAAATTTTCAGGTTTCGCCTATAGATGTAAATCAGAGAGTGAAAACAATCCAACCCATTTCAGCCTTCACACAATATGCCTTTTCTAGAGTAAACAAGAACACAGTTAAAAACAAATCTACCTAAGCAGATCCCCTCTGTTTTTACATCTTAGTATCAAAGAGCTAGGTATTTAAATTTGTGTAGGTGCCTAAAAATGTTAATGAGCATCTTGACACATTTAAGAAGCAGACAAAACATGTTTAGACAGGCTTAGTATCGAAAATCCACTCTGCCCTCATCTGCTTGTTTAAGATTCTAGATGCTTTTGAAGTCAGGCCACAAACTAACTATTTACTTTAGAAAACAATTCCATCTCAAATTATTAATAAGAGGCCTAGTAAGACATCAGTAGCACTGGTTTTGTTTTAATTGGATTATTTCAAACTCTGCTTTTCCAAGCAGAAACAGTGAAAAACTTCTGTCTTACTGGGTAGAGACATTCATTCTATACGGTGTGAATGAATTACAGAGCCTATAATCAAATTCAATCTCTAAAGTGAGAGTTCCCAATACTACCACACCAACTTTTCCAAGCGTTACATGTAATAAAGTCTTTTGCAATGATTAAAATGGCCATCCTTTCAGGTTGTCAGCTTTTAGGTGTTACTAACAGTAGGTTTTGAGTTTAATAATGAGGAACAATTTGGAGAAAATACAGCTTATCAGGACTAGTTGCTCTGTCAAGCCATGAGTGCAATTTCTGTTCTTTTGCCTACAGACTCTTGAAGTCTGCACATCCACTACTTAGCTTCCAGTCTCAGCATTTGCTCCCTCCTAGGCATCCTGTCCACAGATTTCTAGTCCACAAGCATCCTCCCATAACTACACATCACACTTCGACAATACTCATTTGTGACAGGAGTGATAATCTCATTCCTCCACTCAAATACACATGTTCACATGGCAAGTCAGCCCCAGGAAGGATTTCACAGTGATTGAGTGTGTCAAGGAAAAAGTTAGCGGAGCTGCCTGCACACACAAAGAGCGAATGAGGTGAGCTCAGCAGCAAAAGCATGAAGTGAGGAGTTACTCTCCCATCTCTCAGCTTTGGACTACATGAATTCTGCTAAATATCACAATTAGCAGCTTTATTTACTTGGATCTTCCTGCAACTACTTGGCTGGCATACCCACCACTGTGCTTTAGGCCAATAATCTCCGGGTGTGTTTCGACGATGCAGCTTAGCCAAGCAACAGCTGCTGCTCCTCTCACCATTCCTCTCAAGCCTGACTCTACAGTGACACAGAGCAGAGAGGTAACCAGCTAAAATTCACCCCACAAACTTAATTTTCCACTACTTTATGTTCCTGAACTGGCTCACTTCAGGGTCAGATACCCACCAAACCAGAAGGGCAGAGGTGAAAGAAGAGGGAGCAGGGACATCTCCTTTGCAAGCTGCAAGACTGGTGTAGCTACAGCACCAAAGCAAAGCCCCACAGCAGGGGCATAGATACATATGCATGAATACCAGCAGTTGTGCACACTTTCAATTCATCCACTCCAGAACAGCCTAGAGAGCTTTAATACACCAGTGAAGTTTCCTACATTCCAGCATACTATTTTGTGTTAATAGCCTTACTGCTAGAGAAGTGTTTGTGTAATTCCTGTTTCTCACACACATCTTGAAGACTTATTCCTACTCCTGACTTCTTCCTATTTCTTTATGCTACCAACGAGCTTAAAGAGAAAGCTGCTGTTCCTTTCCCCAAGACACTTTCAGTTCTATAAAATAACACATAAAAGGTTTCCTCCAGAAAGAAACACAACTGAGGTGGGATGAGAAAAAGAGGCCCTCCATCCCTGCTGACTTCACACTTATCCGCAACCAAAAAGCCTTATAAATTTAGATACAAATACAACTAATTCCAATTAAAGCCACCTCCTCTTCCTCCTCCTCATGAACTATAGCTAAGGGCAGCTTCTGAAAACTGAAGAGAAGGATAATTTTCCTTGCTTATCTTGCACAAAGTATGGAACAGCTAGCTCCTGTTGGCTGTTTTGAATTATGCCCTTAAGGTTTGGCTTCAAAACAGAGGAAACCAGACTGTCACGGATTTAGACTGCTGTGCTTTTAATGCTGCATATCTAAATTTTAGGTATCTGAAAAATCCTTTGTGGTCAACTTTGTCTCCAGCCAGCAGACAGCAGTAGTTATCAGCAGTAGTATCAAAACAGCAATTACTTTCAGACTCCACTTGGTTTTGGAGAGAGGCATGAGTTACCAAGGACAGGTAGGTAAGGAGTAAGTGAACCGGTGCAATTTATAACAGTGGGTGGACTAGCTACAGCAAGATCTAGTTGCACCACACATGTCACTCAGCCTTTGCTCTAGAGCAGCAGCCCAGCCAACTACCATAAAAGTGTGAATGAAGTCATCCTAACACACCGGCACACCTAACTTCCATAACACCAGTGTGTTCACATATTAGCCAGGGGACCATTCTCATTACTCAAGCAGACGCCTATAAAAAGTTTTACTGGTGTAGGTGAACTCAAAATAGCAGTTGCTGCTACTCGTTGCAACAGGAGCGGCAATGTCAGAGCACAAAATTCTAGCAGTTCTAAACCAAATGAAATATTCAGTTAAATAAGACACCAGAGAGTTGTGACATTATTTTTTATTTGTTGTGAAGTGGCACAAGAGACTATGCTGATGGGTGATTCAGTCTGATGACTAACAAAAGCCAAACACTAAAGTAGTTAAAAGCATTTCCCGCTGCTCCTGAAGGTTGGTTGACATATTTAGCTCATTTATAGAGGCAGTCTTTTTAGAAAGAGCTCTTGCTAAACTGAAGGATTGCTGCTAGGAAGCGAATACAGCAGCTGCACCAAATGCTAACCTGCAGCTCAGAAGACTTTCTGAGCGGTAACCAGCATATCTGCAGATTACACCTCAACAGCATCTCTACCTGCTTCACAGCTACTGAAGTGCATTACAAACCAGCTAAAGACACCACTCCAACGGTGTGTCATGAGACCATCTGTACACTGTACTACTCCTAAGTACAATTTTATTCCTGAACATCAAAACATCTGAAGAAGCTCCATTTTCAAACCTAAAGCATCTTCACCAAACATGGCTACTGTAGGATCCTGTGTGAATCTGGCCATGACAAACAATATATCTCTTCTTTCAAAGCAGCACGCAAATTCAGGATGAAGGATGGAACATTAAATTCTTCACAGATCATGGAGATTCATTACAAATCCCACACAAAATCTGGAAAGCTAATTAAACAAAGTCACCTATTTCACGGATTGCTCACTACACTATGAAATAAGCATTAAACATTAGTGCATGACAAAAAGCTGGAAATGTATAGTGGTAGGAAAAGAAAGACAAGAACAGGACTGGCCTACAGCAGCTCTGCTACTCCAAGGGAAGTAAGCTTGGGTCTCTACTGATACTACTATAGCAAGAGGCAATATACGATATGCAACGTAACGTTTCTCTAAATGTAGTTCTGAAGGGTCTCTTGTAGGACCTCCATGTACTTCCTTGTCTCATGCCTCATATCCACCTCTCCTGTTGCACTACAATTGGTAAGACACAGCTGCCCTAATTGCACAGCTGGTTCCTGTATTCTTGCTGACAAAGAAACCCTGCCACAGACTGAGGAGACATTTCACTAAGTGCTCAAGCACCACACTGATAAGAATGGTATTATGCTTAAACAGATATATGATTAGCTAGTAAAGTCCATACTAGGCTTAACCCTATACCTGGAACAAACTTTAAATCTAGGCCCCAGCACAATCTAAAGAAACTCTGCAAGCCCCATACATGTGTGCAATTCAGTTATAGGGAGCAAGGTAGTGAAATACTATTAGTTTGCATAACAGGTAATTGCACTCTGACTAGGAAAAAGCTACTCCATATTGTTGCCTTTGTGCTTGGAAAAGTTTCTTCTCTGTAATTCATTAATCTACAACCTTATCAAGGTGGGAGTGAAGAACTTGTTTCCAGTGTGGAAACCAGCAGTCAAGCTGAGCAGAAATACTTACGTCACTCTTCCTGAACTTTGCTTTTAAGCTCTTCATGCTGATCACATTCAACCTTCCGAAGCTTTGAGCAGCTTTTTATCCTTCTTCAATATCTAAACAAAAAAGAAAGAAAAATAAGATTCCAATGTGATACCACTCTGGCACTCTGGTTCACTGGCACCCAAGTCTGAATTGAATTTGCATGCCTATATCACCCTTTGCTGATTTAGCCCTCAAGCTCTAAAAAAGATTAACAGCTAGCTAACAGAAACTTTCTGGTTTTCCAAACTTAAAAGCAAGCCTAAGTCAGATTACAGAATAGAGCAAATCTTTACCAAAAACTCGAATGTGTATCATGTTATACTAGCTACCTCTCGACATAGTTAGATCACTGACATGTTCATACATGAAGCAGCTTTCTCTGCCCACTGCCTATTTTAACATTATCATCAGGGCAGCTATTTGTAAAGTGGGAAAAGCAGAAATAAGTATGTTAAGTCAGTAATTAAAACTTTGCCATCCTACAACTGTGGGTTGCACTGGGTAGCAGAAATACCACCGCTATTGTATGTACAAGTGTAACCACTAACCAAATTCAAAATTATACTTAAATCATGCATGACACATACGGGATAACATAGCAGATAGAACCATCTGAGCAAGATCAGAGGTCTTCAGTGAAAGAATTATTTTATACTTTTCCACATAAGAAACAGTATGTGTATTCCTGGAGACATAGCTTCTTTTAATTTGGCAATGGACAATCATAGCCATGTTCCACCTTCCTCCTTTTCAAGTGAAGAAAAGCAGCAGTTGCACAAACATATAAAACTAACATTACAGACAAGCTACAAACTCTCACATGGGAACAAGGATGCAGTGCCTAGCCAGAGCTTCTTACAGAAAGCTTCAATACAACACATATTGCTGATTCAAGACAAAACTAACAGTGAACAGCACATTAAAGTAGCATGACAATGTGCTGTTTCCTAGAGCACAGCAGAAAAGCTTAATGAAAGAGCAACATATATGTGAATTGGGCAAATGTATCTATGCAAAAATGTTAAAATTTCTACTTTTGGAGTATGATCACTGGAATAGCCAGTCACTCTCATCTACAAGTTTTAGCTGCTATACAAATTCCTTCTGAAGGAACAGTTTAAAGCAGAGGATGTTCAGCTGTATAAACTTCCTCCCTCCACCCTAGGAAAAAAAAAAAAAAAGAAAAAGAAGAAGAAAAAAAATTACAAGTCTAGCCAGATAAATAAATAACTGAAATGAGGACTGGAGCATAAATTCAAATAGGTTATGCAGGGTCACTAATGTTTCACATCACTCTCTAGAAACAGTTTGATAAGCAAAGTGAGATTCAGTTGTTTCATAAAAGAAAGTCTCATTATTATGAACATAGCACATTGCTGTGTTCTACATGATCACTCTACTATGAGTTTTAAAATACAACTATGCAGTACACTCTTGTTAGAATATATATATGAATGCTTCCACAAAATACAACTTTAAGTACCATTCAGGAACAGCAATTAGTGCTAAGTAAACATGTCATTTAGTTCAAACCCATATTTATCTGACAGCCATTTAAGGCAAACACAAGTACATTTCTTAAAAAAATCCCATACACTGTATACACACAAATATATTTCCCACAAAACACACACACACCTCCAGTAGGTAATCTGGATGGGGTAATTCTGTAGGCTGTTAAAATACCATTATGTCTAATTAAATGACTCTAAATCTAATTAAACAGTCATTTTGAAGTCATATCAGATGCCTGACTGCTTTCAGGTGTATGAACGAGGGGTTTCATTCAAAGGTCTTGCTTTTCATCTCAAGAAGAATGGGCTTGTGGTGTTTTGATTAATTCTTTAGCATGCAAAAGGAAAAGGAAGAAAAAAATCGCAAAAGCTTTTTCACTCCTTGGCTTAAGTGACAATTTCTTAGCTTTTTCCTGGGCTGAATGGAGTATTTGTAAAATGGTAACAAAAATTAAAAGGGCAAGTTTTGAACAATCAAAATGAAGGAATTATTTTAGACTGCTCTGAGAGAAGCATACCACTTCATTTCCGCTACACCTACTCAGACTTTGGAGAAAGTGTTTAAATTGCACAACAGCTGTTATAACCTGCACTGGAAAAGAGCCTGAACCTCAGCAAAAGCCCAATAATCTCCTAAATAATTCTCTAGCAGCATCAAGGATGATGAGTTTTGCAAAGACCAGAAATGCCAGGGCACAGACAAGACAAATACCATTACAAACTTTTAAATAAAACTTCTGGGAAAAAACAAAACAAAACCACAATTTAAACAAACCTTAAACGCTGAGAAACATCACATCATATCCCATGAATTCCAAAACTTAATGAGCCTTTTTATTTTAAAACTTAAACATATTTCACTAGAATATATATATATATA
>NW_009909926.1:38892-72312 GCF_000696875.1 Nestor notabilis | reverse complement strand
TTATGGGACATTTTGTGTAGTATCTGAAGAGGGATTGTAATGTTTAAAATGTGTTATGGTGCTAAAGTAAGTTGGAAGGGAAAAAACCCAGAAATAGCAAGGGAGGGTGGGGAGGGAAGGACAAGATAGCGAATACTGAACTTGAAATTTTAGCTTTTCGTTTTAGGAAAAGTGTGATAAATGTGTTTCTTTTCTCTTCTGAAATATAGCTTGGTCATGACCATATGAGCTAGTTGGCTGTTACTCATGTACACAGATGCACGCACACACAGAAATACATCAACACGCATACTTTTTTTTAAAAAAAAAACAAAAAACACAACCAAAAAACAACCAAAACCACCACAATTTAGACTAAAAGGGAACTGTTCTAGAGACAAACTATTTTGAATGGTGAAGGTGTTGCCAGTTACAACTCAAGGCCCTGCTTCTGCGTGGACCCCCAGCAGAGCTTGGCTTCCCAAGCCACAGGGGACCTACCACTTCCTCCCCACCCTGCTGGCTTGCTTGTGCGCTGATGCTCCAGCAAGCGGGTGGGACAGCGGCCCCCACCTCCAGGCCCTGCAGAAGCACCAGCTCCATGACCCACCATCTCCTTTTCCTTCTCTTGCCCCTTGCATCCTACTCGCTGGACCCCCACTCCCTGCCCCATGCCCCCCACCCTTCTCCTTGTGCCTGCCCCGGGGCTGCAGAGGAGGAGGGCTGCACCGAGTGGCTGCAGGGCTGGGACCGCTGCATGGGATGGTGGGGGAAGGCAAGTCTCTGGCTTGAGGCTTGGGACTCAGTGAATGGATGGGTTTGAGAGGTGGGCAGAGGGCTGTAAAATAGGTTGGTTTTAAAATAATATATATTATCTGTCTAGGAACCGTAAAAGGGGGGAATCAATTACATCTCCCTAATATACTCTCACTTGCTAATAAAATGGGGACACTCTGTTAACCAGTTCTGTACTTGCTTTGTCTTATATATCCATACATTTAAAACATAAAAAAAAAGACTACTTGAATTGTATTCTATTTCGTGGTTTGGAGGGGAGGGCTAGGGGGAGTCTTGAGAAGGGGAGGATTTTAATGTATATTCCTTTTGTTTGTTATTACCTTGCAATGTTGAGCCATGAAGCCTTTGTTTAAAAAATATGGCACTGCAATACACAACAAAGAAAATCCTTTATTTATGTTATTAAATATATATGGAAAGAATGAAAATTGGTCCAAATTAAAAGGGGGGGGGAAGGGAAATGTGTGGGGAAGGCAGAAAAAAACAGAACAATTGCAAATGATTGACTTTTTTTTTTTTCCTTTTCATGTGTCTTTTTTTAAAAGAAACCTAGTTTTTATTTTTTAAAAAGAGAAGTAAAAGCTTTCCTGGATGCTTTGTACCAAAAAAGAGAAAAAAAAAAAAAAAGAAAAAGAAAATCTGTTTAAGCAAATAAATATCCATCCAGAATATGAAGCCTGACTTTTTCTTTTACTTTTCGTTTATTTTTGCTCCTGGGGTGAGAGTTGGGTGGGAAAAAGGCCACGCTGAGCGCCACTCTTTGTGGAGGAGCAGAGTGCATAGCAGCTCCTCTTCTTCAGGGCTCAAACCTGCAAAAGAGGGTGATGTGCCCTTTAAAACAACCATGAAACCTCAATCCCATAGCAGATGTCCCTCTGAACTCACTGAGATAAATAAGTGCTCAGTGATTCTTGGTCAGATTTGGGGGGTTTTTCCCAGTGGTTGTTGGTATTTGCTTAGCTTTTACTGATTTTGGCTGTTCCCAGATACCCTAAAGCGGGACAGTAGCTGAAGTTGTGCAGAAGGCAAAACGGAGAAAAACTGTTGTATTTACTTGGGTTTCATGGTAGACAGTGCTTCTCTGTTTTCTCAGGGTCGATATAGCCTCTCTTAAGTTTTTAGGGATCCTGATGTGCTGCTTTTTATCACATACAACCATCATGAACCAGTGCATATGGGAGGTAAAAAATACTACGGTTCCAGATTAGTAGTAGAACAACTGCTGAGCAAAACAGTGTCCAAGCATCCCTAATCCCCCAAATCATGGCAGTCCAGCTGGGGTGACCAAGACCCCAAATCTCACTGTGGGGTAAGGGACTTGAGTAAGGACTTCACCAAGCCCAATCTCCTGCCCCAGATGACTTTTCCACCTCGAAAGTGGAGTTCCTGTTCTAGGCACTTAGAAATATATGTTTTAAATCAGTTTCTTTAAAAAATTTACAGTAAGCAAACAATTTTTCTTTTCTCAGAGTTTTTCCTCTTGAAATTTTTGTGGTTGGTCAGGAGGATTTTTGTACAGAAGCAGGGCTAGCTTCTTCCTTTGGACATGTGCTTCATTGCAGGTGGACGAAGGATGTGTCTGCCTTCATGTCCCTGTCCTGTCACCCACTGCAGACCTCTGGTTTTCTTTGTACTGAAAGGTGCCCCTGTGAAGGGTGAGGACCGAATTCAACACAGCTTCTGGTAGTCACTGCTGGAAATTTTGCCTTTGGAAGTTTTCATTGCTGTGTAAACTGCATGGGGGACATTTAGAGATGATAAAACCAAGCAAAACTTCAGCTACATCTCTTGCCTGCACCTCCCAGGGAGCAAAGCAGCAATGCTGGAAGCATCATAAGGGTGACAATGTTGTTTCCAGGCATGGCTCATCTTTAACCCTGCTTTCTGTCATGTCCTGTTGTGGGTCACCATGGGGCCAGACCAGAGCAGCTCAGTTCTTTTTTGACACTGGGAGGCTGTTCAAAATGTGCCATCCTGCCTTTTGGCTTAGCAGGGACTGCTTTCGCTTGCAAGGAAAGACTCAAGCAGCCACAGGGGCCTCTGAGCCTGGTCCTGGTCAGTGGGGTGAAACTGGACCGTGGATTCAGCTCAAGTTTATCCTTTGCAAACCTGCAAAGCCTCTTTGCAGGTTGGCAGGTAAATCATGAGTTTAGCTTGAAAATTTCAGACTACAGACTTGAGGGCAAACCCAGGATACCATGTTTGCTCAGATGGCTGGGCAGAATTGACTCTGATCTTTGTTATGATGCCCCTACACACAGATACAGCTCCAGCTGCTTAGCTGCTGGGTCACTGAAGCACGGGAGGCTGCAGCAGAGGCCAGCAGTGATCCCTGGGGAGGGACACCTGGAAGATCTGGATACTCAATGCACTTCCACATCCAGCCGAGCTGGTCCAAGGACTTCCACATGCTGCTCTGCTGATATGCAAGAAGGTGGGGAGGCGAAGGATAATTTCAGCAGAGAAGTCCTAAAATGCCACCTAAGAGTCCCAGAAAAGACTGTGAAAGTCAGGCTCTTGCCCCAGCCCAGCGCTAGCTCTGGTGTCTGGGTCTCAGTCATGTAGCTCTGCAGGGAGCAAAGGCCAAATTTTCTGTCATAAAGCATCTGTTGAGAGGGCATTTTCCCAGTATGGTACACACAGAGACACTGGGAAAGAGGGAAGGTGCAACTTGCTGTACTGAAGTGGCCACAGTCTTTTCAAGATCTGTAAATCAGTGTCTCTGGATAGGGGCAGATGCAGGGGGAAAAGCTCCACCAACCAATACATTCTTCTCCTTTTTTTATCCCTTCTACATTATTTCTTAGCGGGTTTTTTTATTTGGTTGGGGTTTTTTGGGTTGTTTTGTTTTGTTTGTTTTTTTTTTTTTTAATCCAGAAAGCGTCTGAGCTGTTTTCCCAGCTTTCAGTGAGTCATACTAGTGCCATCAGGATGGACTGAGCCTCCAAACTGATTTCTCTATGTTGGTATCTCATAGCAGCTTCATCACTTTCATTCTCCCTGCTCTGAAGAGGTCGGTCTTTCAGTGATGTACCTCCACTAAATGAAGGGAAGAACCATGTTTATTGTTTTTTAAAATACACCTGATTTCCTTGTTGCATGTATTACTGTCTACTGATGTTTACATGGCTGTGGGGAGGCTTGGGAAAGTTATTGATGTATTGGAGATTATTTTGCTCGCATACACTCAACAGTAGACAAGACTCAGACTGGTTTTGCGTGTATTGCACTTCTCGTTTGTAATGTAGGATCTATCAATATAGCAAAGCAGCCTTTTGACATCTGATATCTTTTTTTTTTCCCACTTTAAGAGCAGGTGAGCTGTAAAACACCTTGAGGCTGGGATAGCACAGCAATTCCACAGCTTCCAGTGCAGGCAAAGGGGGAACCCCAGTTTACAAACAGACCCCATGTCTTGTCTGTCATTGTCACTGAGAGGCTGGGGGTGGCTCTCACCCCTACAGGGCATTGAGGAAGCCCTGGCCATCAGCAGGCAGTGTGCTGTTGAAGACACGACTTCAATCTGACAGAAAGGCACAGGTCCTCGCAGGAATCTTGGCCCACTTCACTGCTGCACTCCCAGCTGCACATGTCCCAAGGAATGTTCATTAAAATCATGTCAGCATTTGCAGAGAGCCCTGCCAGAGGCTCTTCCCTTGTCTTCTCCTTCTATCTGCCAACAGTGGACTGAAAGCTGAGGTTTCCAACCTGCCAGGCTCTGGCACAGCAGCAATAGCCTGGAGGCAGGAAGTTTCTGAACTAGAGAGGTGTTTGGCTTGGGCAGCATGGGATGTCAAACTTGACACTCAAAATGGGCTATTCTTGTCTTAATCTGGCTGTTTGCAGCCCTGGGTTTGGGTTTCCGGACAGGCAGAGCATTCAGCCGTGATTGGAGGTGAACACCGCTGTAGAGCATCCATTTCCATGTGTGTTCTCCAAAGAGCAACATGGCAAGCAGCATTGGCTGGAAAAAATTAAGCATAACACAGTTTCAGATGGAAAAAAGAGACTATTCAAAATATCTGAGTAACTGACAGATAGCAGCAATAGATACACATGCTGAACTTTCACCCTGTCACCAGCAGTAGATTGCCTATTTCACTTTACAAAATTACTAGAGATAAATTCTGCTTGGACTGATTTCTCAGAGGTCTCACATCTATTTCATGAACATGTTTGTGCTTCTTTGTTGGCCAGCTTTAGGAAGAGCAGAGCTCACAATATGGGACAGTGAGATGAAATAGTAAAGCGAAGTATTTTCATACTTTTCCCTCGGAGAAGTGCTGGGGCAATCTCTGTGCCTCCCTGTCGTCCCACCAGTTTGTTTAGATGAAGGCCATGCTGTACAAGACCACAAACTTCAGCTGTGTCAGATTTGAAAGGAACTGATTTAGGAAGGCAGTCAAGACTCGGGGATTTTGCTATAAAGCTTGTTATTGCAAACAAATATTATTAAAGAAATTAATAATGTATAAATAGAGATCTTCCCCAAAGCACTCAGGTTTCTTGTCTCATTGCCTGGCAGGCCAAAGGTGTCTTGTCACATCTGGTGGCTAGAAACCATCTCCTAATGACCAGGTGAAGCCACTGTGATGATATCTGTCCTAATATCAGCCCTGTCTTTTGTCTTCTCTCCCTAGATGAAGGAACCATCTCCTTCATTTCACCCAGGTGCTACTCCAAGCTTGGCCAGCATTTTGGATACAATTTTCTTAAGGTTCATGTGAGAAGAACAGGGACCTCTGAGGGTGCTCCTCCAACTTCTAGGACAAAGTATCTCCCCATCATCCCCTCTCACAAAATAAAAAAAATTAAAAAAACACCAGGAGCAGGAATTTTGGATACTTGGTTTTCCCATCTCAAGTCAGAAAGTCACACCAATAATGGTAATCTTTGTTTTCTTCACAGCTAGGGCATAGCTACAAAGGGAGGGAGGCAATTAAGAGAATATTAAGACTTCATCTTCCAAGACGTTGTTGCTTCTGTTCCTCCTCCCGCTCCCCTCTGTTCCCCATGCTTAGCAAGGAAGCGGCAGGAGTATTATTTCTCAAGGCCTACACTGACGTCAATACGCAGGGTATTTATTTATGAAATCGAATCTAACAGTGGGGGAGAGAGGAGCGGAGGAAGATGGACGCGCAAAGCTAGCAGCTGCCAAGTTATAATAGAGCAGCAACCTCCCAGTATTTTTCTACCCTCTTTCTGGGGGAGGGATGCAGTGCCCAAAGCTTCAGAGGCCCAGGGAAAGCGAGACAGAAAAGAGGAACGGAAAGGCAGGCTTAGTATTGAGAGCAAATGTATGGTAAGGGGAGGACTTGAGCAAGATAAATAGTTTCTGGTTTTGGAATATTTAGGTTCAGTCCTTATGCAGAGAGGATAGCACTGCAGACACTTGCCTTCAGTCAGGCTCTGACCAGGCTCTAGAAACTCCCTCCTCTCAACATCATCAGTATTTACATAGAAAAATCAGAGGGAAATTCCAGCATAGTTTCTCCTTTTGATGACCCACTCTTGATCCCTGTTTCACACTCAGGCAACAAAACAGCTGTCTGTGAAGCCCAGCACTGAAGTTAACATGAAGATTAAATTATCCCCTGCAGTCAATAAGAAACAGTTTGTCCATTGATATTACCATATGCAGAAGCATAGAAAGATGAAGATCAGAAGAGTAGTTTCTTTTCTTTCCAAGAAGGTTACGAGCCCCAGTGCAGAGCATTCATATTGGGTGGGGAAAGTCCAAGGAGCTTGAGGAGCACAGGTGACCATGACAACATGATGCCTTCACCTTCAGCTCTTGCAGGTGTTGGGAGAAAGTGCCTTTGGCCATCCCTCACCAGCCTAGAAGTCATGCATGGATATGCACTCTCTCAGGAATGGAAGTTGAGGAGGACAACTTTTGCCTTTGCCTCACCAGCTGGTAGGCACAGGATAGGTCTGGGCAGGGGCAGGAGGGAAAGTGATCATGGGAATCTTTCTCTTTAACCCTCTGGGCTTCTCTAGGCTTATTGCTGGAAAGCCTTCTCTGTACAGCTCCCCTCCCAGTTGGAGGAAAGCCTGTTACACAGCATGATGTGAAGCTGAAGGAGCACAAGTTTGTTGTTAAAGCCTCTGCCTTTCCTGGGATTCCCTTGCTGACTTCCCAATACCATGCATAAAGAGGAGGCGATGCCCTGGGTGAATTCCTCCCTGCAAAGGCTCTATTCATACCCTTGCAAACAACGTCAAGGTGTCAGCCAGCTCCAAGCTTATTGTTTCTTCAAAATAAGGGAAGAGAGACATGTTCTGGAGATCCATTTACAAGTCGGACTATCTCCAGTTATATAATGGCACAAGTCTGGCTGCCAGCAAATTGTTGCTCCAAGCCAGGGAAGACAATCAGATTGCCTTTCAGGGCAGCCAGTGAGCACAATGCAGGCTTTGTGCCACCCTGCCACCAGCTCTGGCATGTGCGAGTGAGCCTGGTTCATCCATCGTCTTTGGACGAAGAGGTGCAGATGGAAAGGAGAAGCCCTGGGCTGCAGAGAGGCAGCGTTCACACCTCAGCGGGTACCCCTGCCCCGGGCAAGGATCTCTGCAGAGAGCTGTGGGCGCCAGGGATGGAGCCTGTCTGTGAGCGCTTTCCTGTCCCAGCAGTGAAGGGATGACGGTAAATTGGTCATTGCACCACAGGGCAGAGACGGCGCTGACCCCTCTGCTGAAAATGGGATGGGAAGTTTCGGTGTCTGGCTTCCTGCGCTTCCTGGTGTGCTGACGGATTTAGGCTCTTGCTGAAAGTCCTGGCACTGCCTGCAGAGTCAGTGGAAAAAACGTGGTATCTAGAGATGGGAAATACCAAACCAGCTCAGAAATGCGAGGGTGGAAAGGGAAAGGTGGTTTCTGGGTGAACTTGCATTCCTGTCCTCAATGGATGTGCATGGGAGCAGGGCTTTGGAAAATTAGAGTCTGGACTGCTGCAATACAACCATTGATGAATGATAGCTGAGTCCTGATCAGAAGCACACCTGGGCCACAATATGCTTCTGGTAGGGTTATGCCACCAAAACTGCATGTCTGGCCAAGGGGGAGGGACCTGCCACTGCTGTCCCTTTGGCATGGTGGGGCTGGGACATACCATGGACCTGCATATAGAAGGCATCCCTCAGCTCTCCTACATGCAACAGCAGCCCCGGTGTCAGCAGGCAATAACGCACGGAGAGAAAAGATGGTCTGAAATAAAATACCCTATGTCATCAACAGCCACAGATTATTTCAGTGAAATTGCTTGTTGCTGCAAGAAGTGAAAGAAAAACACTGGGAAAAGAATGTCTATCTCTGTGATGAATAAGGGTACACATAGCTGCATTTCACAGGGGAAGTGTTGATAAACATCACTAAACTCTCATGCTTCAGAGGAGCTGAGTGCTGATAGTCCTGGGACAGAGGAGACTTCTGCTGGCAGCTTGCTAGGGCACTGCAGCCCACACTAAGCACTTTTACCTTGTCCTCTGCAGTGTTGCCACTGGCTTCCTGGGAAGTGGAGTGTTTAATTAAATGCACCACTGCTCTGAACCAGTCGGGAGGTTCCTACTTGCCTGGACAAAGTTGTCCATAGGCTTTTTTCTGTCAGGAGCATGGCAAGCATCCATATGGTAGTGACACTGGTTGCAAAAGCAGTGTGCAAATGCCCACCCTGCAGAAATACAGGTGCATCCTCTGCTTGAAGAGCTCATTTAGTGTTCATGAAGCACACCCGCTCTGAATGCCCAGCGTACCATTTACTGGATGTCCAACCCATCCATGCGTATGTCAGTAAAGCCCTAATGGCAATCACATACTTGCCTAAGACACAATATCACCCTCAGCCCAGTCCAGCAAAAACAGTTCCCTCTGGAAGTGAGTCATATTTCTTCATCTTTAGAACCACTTCAAGCAATTTGTCTTGCAGACTTTCCGACTACATTTACATAAAATGCATCCTTCCTTCCTTTCTATTCCTGGTTCCATGCATGGGGTTATTTTAGATGGCGTGCTCAGAGGTCACTGTGACACACAGACACACACACACAGAGCAGAGAGCATGCTATGCATTTAGTCCGTACTCAGCAACGTTTATGCAGGTGGCAGGCTCTTGGTTTCCTTGGGCACTCACAGTAGATTTACATGCCAGCACAATGAGAGAAAAGGCTAAGATGCTGGTCACTGCCAGAAACTTCGTAAGTTTGTCAGCAAAGCACAGCTTGTAGACATGAATAACGTCACAAGACCCCTGGAAGTAAATCTGGGAATATGGGTTACTGGCAAAGTTGGGGAGGTGTAAGGGAGGGTGGGAGGGTGAAGATGCTTCCAGTAATGGCTCGTGTATGAGTACAGCACAGTTAGGAACTGTTCCTCCCTGGAATTTAGTGCAGGCTATTAATTATATCCCCATAGCTCTGACAACACATGACACTTTCAGCATTAGAGCTGGAACCCAAGCTCTAAGCAAGCTGGAGGCTTTCATTCACAACTGCAAGATGCAACAAGACCCTTTGGAGTCTGAGGGCAAGTGAGCCTGTGTATAAAAATAGCCCAAGTCGTTCACAAATTCCACCTTATGGCTTAGCTTTCTTATCAACTCAAACAAGTATCTCCGGGTAGAAAAAGAAATGACTGGGAGGTATATGATAGAGGTTTTTGAGCTTTTGAGTGCCATGGGAGCAAGGATGGGATAGGCTTTGCTGTCTCTTTCTTAACAAGAGCAGGCAGATTTACATGAAGTTAGTAAGAGGCAGGCTGAAAAATAAACAGGAGGAGATGGCTCTTCATGCAACAGGTAGCAGATCTGTGGATCTTCTTACCAAAGGATGTTGTGGATATAAGTTTATATGGATTCAAGGAGAGTTCACAGAAGAGAAATCCATTGAGAGTTACTAAATACATAGAAACAGCTCAGGAAGTTCCTGAGTTGAAAATAGTTGGAGGCTGGGAGAGAACTGAGGGGAAGTATTGTATACGTTCGCCCTTGTTCTCACTTCTCCCTAATCTTCCACTCATGGGCTTTGTTGGGGTCCGGATGTTAGGTTAGACAGACCTCTGGTCTGACCTGGTGGAACTTCTTTTAAGTCCTTATATACCTTCATATTCATGAGGGATGGCTTTATCCTGTTCTTGCATGGTTACTTCCCAAAGGTCACCATCTTCAAGCATCCTCATCTACTCTACATTCACTGCAGCTCAGGCACCACACACACTTTTTCCAGGTCACAGTTGACTGAGCAGTTTAAGATCCTGCCTGCTGGTAGACAAATCTGTTGAATAACTTAAGGTTTGTGATGCCTGCCATATGCATCATCCCCAAGTAGGCCATCACTCTGGGGCTTGATGTTATCAAGTGTTTGGCAATAATATTTATGTTGGACACTGCTACCCCTCTTGCCTCCTTGTTGTCCCATTTTCCTCATCTCAGCAAACAATTTTGAAGCAGTTGTGAACTCAGCTATTTGCAATAAATTATAGTTCTGCTCTGGTCACCAGTTTGCCCACTTTGTTCTGAGTTTGGCTATGGAAATTAAGTCCTTTTTGGCATCTGTGTTAAAACAATCTGAAGCTGCTGAGACAGTGCATATCTCAGATGAACTGCTTTGGGACTTCATTCATCCTACTTGGGATATGTTTTGAAGGCTTTATTTGTAGCTACAACAGCCAGAGCCTTTCTCACCCCTCTTTTCCCTGAAAAATAGTATTTGAAAGATAAGTCTCTGAACAAAAACTGAGCAGCCTTGTTAGCCTTCCCTTCACATCTTCCCAGCTGCTCCTTTGTGGTCTTCTGTCCTGGCTCTCTCAACAGCAATTTTGAGAAATTGCTGCAAACCAATAGCAATCAGGATGGCAGTGACTGACCCCTGACAGGGAATTAGGAAAATATGGTCTGGAAAAAAATAAAAAGAAAAGATGTATACCTGGAGCCGATAGATCCTGTCCTTTCTCTCAAGCAGCTAGAAGCAAAACAAGCTACACTGAAAGTTATCTTCTGAGATAAATACATCAGTTCAAGATTTTGGGGGCTTCATAGCAAGCCATCTGTTGTGGAAACAAAAAAACTAGCTCTGTCGCAGTTCAAAACTTGCTGGGGTTGATGATGTCTGATTGTCAGCATGTTTGCGGTACTGCAGGGATTACATGATACACATCAATTGCCCTAACTTTGCTACCCCTTTTGTCACACCAACTGTGGATCCCACATGAAGAAGCTTCAAAATTAGCCAAGTACTACCCAGAGATCTCCAAAAGTGGATTGCTGTTGTGACGGGTGGAGTGGGATTTCTGCCTCCGGTGGCACTCACATTGTTCATACACTTTTTACTTTTTGCTGCTGCTCACATAATGGCAGGAGCTATTCTTAGCCATGGGGAGCCTAATCTTTAAGAAAAGAAAAAAACCCAAACAACCAAAACACCCCTCTGTGAGCCATTTCCACAACAATAACTTGTAGCAGGGAGGAAAGAGGGTAAGCCAATATATGTAGCCCTCTTCACCAAATAAGGACCCTTGTAAAGGCATCCCTGAGTGCTGCAGGGCTTAGGAAGGACAGGGAGGGCTTTGTAGTGGAAGAGTGAATCAGCATCACCATCAGGTCACACCCACATGAATAATACCTCTCACTTCCTTCAAATTGTACATTGTGATAAAAAACTAGCTGCCTTTTTTGGTATTCCACCGTCTGCCTGAGAAGAGCCAGAGTGAAATTAGGTTTCCTGTACCTTAATAGATTAATTTAGTTTGAACTAAAAATGAGGGCATGTGTACTGTTGGGAGCCAAGGGGCCTCAAATGACATGTCTCCCTTTTAATCCTTTTTTGTGTGTGTGCTTGGTGAGTCTAAACATGGAACAAAATGTATTTTCTCCAAAATTTATCCAGAATTTTAAAAGTTTACCACTTCAAGCAACCCCACTGATTGCATGCAAGTGCATGCAATCCCGAAGGTGGTGTCCACGCTGCCATCTGCTCGGCTTCTTGGGACCCCGTGAAGGCACTTCTGTACCACTGGAGAAATAGTAACTCATTCATTTGTTGTCCTTGAAGTTTTCTGTCTTAACAGCTGTGCTGGCCCCACCAACTCTTCTGACTTCCCTCTGAGCATCTGAAGGAGAGCACCCTGGCTCATGTTATCTTTCCATTGCACCCCATAGCAGGAAAGATGCAGACCCTACATCTTATCTACTAATGGATATTACATCAGAGATCCTCGGTGAGAACAAGCAAATGAAGCCAGGGACAAAACTGTACTTCCAATAGGGAATCGTGAAATCCTTATGTTGAAATATTATGCTTTTCTTCAGAGACCCATATCAAGTTTCCCTCTCACAGAGGCAACATGGATGGAAATTTCCATGGTGCTTATGAAGACACCATCTTTATCTGAAGGTAACTCAAGATAAACTTTTCCATGCCACCTGGTGAAGGCTGCAAAGCATCTTGGACAGTCTGACTGAAATTTCTTACACTTTAAAGGTCTTTGCTGTTAAAAGAAGCATTTGCAGTTTTACCATGAGGTTAGGGCTGTTCCTTTAGTGTTACAGATACAGGACTGGCAGGAGACTGAAGTGCCCAGTTAAAAATGAACATTTATTACTGCTTGCTTCATTCAGAGGATACCAATTTGAACTTTTAGTACACAATATAATGAGAAAAAGATGGAGGAAATTTACAGATAATAGGGTTGGCAGAGTAAAGGTACTGTGTCAAAATCATCTTGAGGTACACCTTAAGATTTCCTTCACATCTTAAAAGCAACCAGTTTTAGAAAATTTTCAGTCACAATTGGTGCCAACTCTGATTCATAGACAAGACTCTACTGCATGAGGTCTTTCTGTAGTTTCCACACCTCAAAGGATGTAGAAACTGGTAGTCTGACAATATTTTCGTATACTAGATGGAGTTATAATGCTTTTCACCATTTTTTTTGCTATCTCCCTTTTCACCTGTAAACCCTGCCACATTCAGCAACTCAGCAATATGTTTGGGAGTGGACAGAAGGCTCTTTTCCTGCCAAGCAGAGTCTTGAAATCTCATAAATAAAACATAAACCTCATTTATCCCACGAGCTCTATATTTTGGGAGGTGGCACTGGTTTACCCAATGGGTTTATGGCACAGATTTTTCTGCATTGGTTCTCTGGTTGCAGTCATAAAAAATTCCATTAAGCCAATCCTGTTATGATCAGTGCCACCAGTCACCCAGTACCACCTTCAAATGGCAGAGCACCAATTAAGGGTGCATCCCAAGACTTCTCTCAGGGCTGTGTTGTATGGTTATGTATTGACATTGTCTCCTGAGACTAGCAAACTCAAACCTAATTCTTAATAAAGTGCTATTTCATGTTGTTAAGAAATGCACCTTCCCCAGTGCACTGCCACGCTGCATCAATTTATTGCTTCACCCTGTCATAATAAAAGATAAAAACTCCTAGCTCTTGTGCTGCTTGTGGCTTTTGCTTGCCATGGTTATCTCCCCTAGTTTCCTTGCCTCTGACCAATATGTTTCTGTGGTCATGCACAAGCTCAGCTGCTAAGCCCACAGGAGATAGGTCCCTCTGGAAGCCCTAAGCAGTCCAAGCCCTATGGCCACAGCAGGAGCCCCTTAGTGGTACCATACTCATTGCCACCACCACCTCCTCCCAGCCGGCTGGAAGGAGCCCAGAGTTTCCAGCTGTCCTGTCCTTCTTCCTTTTTAAAGTGTAATTTCAAGGAAGTGTGTCAAGTCAACAGTCTGGGACAACAAAAAAACCCCAACCCCCTCTCCCCCCTCCAAAAAAAAAAAACCCAAAACCAAAACAAACCACACACACACAAAAAACCTAACCAGAAAAAACAACCATCAGGAACATCCTGGAATTTCCTAGTGATTGCTGATAGCAGATGAAAGCCACTGAAGAACAGCATCAATGATTATGATGATTAATGTTTCTTTCCATATGAATACTTTCAAAGGAGGAAAGATTGTGTGCAGCATTCCTTTGTCTTGCTCATCTGCCCCTCATGCAGATCTTACACTGTTTTTTTAAATCTTAAAAATGGCTCATAAGAAAGTAAGTCCTCCCAGCTTTACAGGTTGTGTTGCTATTCTAAGCCTGTCCTCTGCAGGCTGGTCAAAATTAAACCGACAATATTTTGAGTCTTTTCCCTCCTCTTTGTTACCCTCTCTGCTAAGGGGACCCCATTTAATTATTATTTAGGAAAAGACAGCTGCTTCCTGTTTGTATCATTAATTTATTTTGTTTCCTGAAGGGAAGCTTCAGTGAAAAGAATCTGTGGATAGCTGGAACGTCTCACAAAATATCACTGGCTGCATGGGCCAAGGTTAAATACAATAGCTAGGTTTATTTTTAAATGATTATTATTTTTCTAAGTCCATGCCAAAGCAGAGACTAAAATTCTAGCACACGTAACTAAGCTTTTACAGTAAATTCTGCCTTTCCTACATAACTCCCCAGAAGGGAGACAAGCATTCTTAGTTACAACAAAAGCTAAAACACCAGTTTCCCTCCAACTATTATGAAAACCAAGGCCGGAGGGAGATGAGGTGTGGTTCCCTTTCTCCAGTTTCTCAAAACCTCACACTCTGGTGAATTTGATAGGCTGAAATCATGCCTGGCCATTGTGATAGCCTTCTACAATGAGACGAGTGGCTCTGTGGATGAGAGGTGCGCAGTGGATGTTGTTTATGCCAGTTTTAATGAGGCTTTCGACACTGTCTCCTATAACATCCTTATAGACAAACTGATGAAATATGGATGACATAAATGGACACTGAGGTAGCTTGAAAGATGGCTGAACTGTCAGGATTGTGATCAGTAGCATGAAGTCCATCTGGAGACCAGTCACTAGTGGTGTACCCAAGGGCCCCCAAACTGGGGCCAGCACTGTGTAACATCTTCATTAATGATGTGATGGGTGATGGGACTGAGGACACCTTTGACAAGTATGCAGGTTATATAGAAATGGGAAGGAATTATTGATAGAGCAGACGGTTGTGGTGCCATTTAGAGGGACTTCAAGAGGCTGGAGGTAGGGGTCATCAGGAGTCTCACACTGTTTATAGGGAAATGGGTAGGGGAATAAACTCAGAGATCAATATGAACTGGAGGCTGACCACCTAGCTGGAAAACAGCTTTGCAGAAAATGACCTTAAGGTCCTGGTGCACAATAAGCTGACCATGAAACAATCAGTGTGGTCTCATGGCAAAGATGCTGAGTGCATCCTGGGCTGCATTAGGAAGAACACTGCCAGCAAGTCAAGGGAGGTAATCCAACACTCAAAAGCTGGATTCAGTTCTGAGTGACCCAGTACAAATCATGGGTGTACTGGAACAAGTCCAACAAAGATCCTCAAAGATGATTAAGAGATTGCAGCATCTGTCATACAAGGAGGGGCAGAGAGAGCTGGGACTGATCAGCTTGGAAAAGAGAAGGCTCAGGGGGGATCTTATCACCATGCATAAATATCTGATGGGCGGAAAGCAAGATCGATGGAGCAAGACTCTTCCCAGTGATGCCCTGTGGCAGGGAAAGACACCATGATCACAAGCTGAAAGGGAATTCCATTTAAACATAAAATTTATTTTTTGTCTTTAGCTGTGAGGGTGGTTGTACACTGGCACATGTTGTCCAGAGAGGTTGTGGAGTCTCCATTCTTGGAGTTACCCAAACCCCAACTGGTCAGGGGTTTGGGCCTCTTCTAGATGACCTTGATTGAGCTGTGGAGTTGGAGTATATGCTCTCATGAGATGCCTTCCAACCTCAGCTACTCTGAGATGATGTCAACCCAAGACTGTGACAAGAGGAGGAGCAAATGAGATAACCAGTTCTCTACCAGACAGGTGGTGAATCACGAGTCATACCACTGATGTCATCACTGATTATGTGAGGAGCTTGGAGCTCCATCTTGCCCCCAGTCAGGTCTTTTACAGCATTTTTGAAGGCTATTAACACCACCCATTTCCAAACTCTCCACTCAGCCCCTGTTCAATGTCTCATTGTTTTGGCAGCCTCATCCGTTCCATTCATTTCAGGTCAGAGATGCCCACTGGCCCCAGCAGCCTCACGGCTATCCAATCTGCCTGCTGCAAGGAGTTATTTGGCACCAGTACTATTGACCTTTTTGAAAGAGCAAAGATTATGGGAGTTTTTATTTATTGCACATGAAGCAACCCTTTGCCCCCTGCCCTTTTTTTCCTGGTTTTCTTTCTTACGGTTGGTTCTCTCCTTCACTGGGAGCTTTCACATGCCAAGTGGCTTTGATGGAAATCATTAAACTTGAGAAAGAAAAATTGTACAAGTCTTTTCTTCTACTCCCTCTTATACTAAGTATAGCTTCCAAGTGAATAATAAACATTTGTTTCCTTGGAAGAGTATTTATACTGCAAATTCATCCATGAGAGATAGCATATGCTAATATATACTCCAAAGAACAGGGTTGTAATGGCTTAATAAGAAACTAAGGAAGTTTTTATATATAGGGCAAGCTACACATTATTCCTTGCACATCCAATGACTAAAATGATTGATGATTTGCTGCATCCTTCCTTTGGAAAATAACTTCATCTTGAAGTGAACACTCAGTATGGCAAAGTTCAAAACTACTAAAAAGCAGCCTTTTAATAAAAGTACCAGGTAACTTTTGGTCTAAGCTAACATTGCTGACAGCAAATTGCTGCAGGATTTTCTGCAGAAAGTGGTTGCTGCACATCATGGGGCTTGTGTAGAGAAAGAAAGGTAGGGTGAGCAATGTGCTTGAGAAGGCATGTCCTGCACTACAGAATCATGGCACCCTTCAGCTGCACATGATCAGCAGAATGAATGAATGAGCACTGCAACCGCACACAGGATTAATTTCTGTCACATCCCAGGAAATGGTTATATCCCGGGAAAGAAATAATGTTACAATGTGCGTTAATGAGCATTCAATGCAGGCAGGCAAGAACCGTTGTTTAAAGTTGTGATTGAATTTGAGGTTTGCCCACCCGGGGCTAACTGCAACCAGTTGAGATGGTTTCCAGCTTCGTCTGCAGCAAGCGCTGGGTCACGGCTTGTACCCCACCAGTTAACACATGCAATGCTGCTAAGCCATTTCCCAACAGTGCCTGTGTCAAAGGCTGGGCTCCCACTCCACTTCCACGGCTGGGTGAGGTAGAGCCCTGGAATTGTAAGAGACTTGAACTTCCTTTTTATCTAGAAGATGGGCGGGGATCTTTTGATGGTACTATTTCCTGCTGGAGGGACAGAATTAAGAAAAATAGAACTTTAACCTTTTCACTCAACTATGGAGAAGCAGTCTCGCCATTGGGCAAGGTTTATTCTGCTGGGAAGCTCGGGCTATTCTCATCCTGGGTATAACACAAGGTCAACAGCAGCAGACTCCAGGAATATTAATCTTTCACCCCTCTGACCGTGCCATGGGTAATTAATCACTTGATTGCATAACTTCTTGTAAGACAGGAAAAATAAGCTGCCTTTGCCAGCTTTTTGGACAAGTTATTTCACATACGTTTGAACTTTCTTCCAGTGCTTGTTGGGTTTTGATTGCAATGAATGAATAGCATCCAAACCCCTTCCCAGCCGCGGAGGAGCCAGACAGCATGGAGGCGTGTGATGTCCCAGTGCAACACTGGGGAGTGGGTCACTGCACTGTTTTGAGGGGATCCCTCTGGCCTCCCAGTGGGTGGGGGAAGGTACAGCATCCAGTGGAGCAGCTCAAGCCCAGGGGGGAAAGCAGAGCACTGCGTTACCCTGTGTTTTACATCTGTATGTAATTGAAAGCAGGATCTGGCCAAGTTGCTGTTGACTCCAGAGAGCTGGAACTTGCTTAAGAGCAAGGAAATCCTGGAGTTTAATCCTAGAAAGTGAAGTTTTGTTTTGCTATGATCACCTGGGATGTACTGCTGAGATGGGCCCAGCTGCAGGAGACCCTAAGGCCCCAGAGATCACGTAAAGCTGTGAGGGGTGTTGAGCCAAGCACATTGCTGGAGTGGCTATCAGCTAACCCCATCTCCTCAACATGCGGTGGGGCTCGTTCTTCCTTTCTATAGCTTTATTAAATGGTAGAGAAATAAACAAGATTTTCTTTAAAAACATTTTCTGTCATATGGTAATGAAATGGGAAACAATGCCCGAAGGCTACCTCATGCCTCATGCTCACATGGACACCAACCAGCCTGCTTCCAACCCTGAGTCTCCAACTTTGTCTGGAAGAGAAGGCATCCCTTTGTGCCTCAACACTGATGCACCCTTCAGCAACCCCAAGCATCTCAACACCCCACTGCTGCCTCCCAAAGCAGGTGATGGCTGTCCTTTGGCTCTTCGATTGCCCCAGCTAAATATTTGGTGAAGCTTAACCCTCACCTTTGAGTTGCTAAGACTTCTTTCTTCCCACTCAGCCCAAGGCTAATGATGACACAAATGGGCTAAACCATGGAAGAAGTGATGGAATTAAGTGATGGAGTTAAGTGTCCCCCTAAGTCCTAAAGCGGAGGGCCCTCAGTGATGCACTTGGAGGTAAGCTGAAAAAATTTTATTAGCCACAAGAATCAGAACTAAATCCAACTGATGGATGAAAGTGCTATTCTTTAACAGCTCCTGGAAAAGCAGTCAGGAAGCTTGGTTTGAAAGTGTTCCTGCAAAGATCACTTTATCCTTTGGCTCTAGGTAGCCTTTTGGTAAAAATTGAGAGAAATATTTCCCTGTATTAAGTATTTTGAGATCCTTACAGGAAAGGTGCTAACAAAGCATATGGCTTAGTTATTAAGGCTTACTGCATGCTACAAGAGTTATGGGTGACATGTGGGGAACTGGCACAGTGAAAAGCTGTTTTCCAAAGCTGCAATGAGTGGGACATCCCTTGCAGGCATGCTGCACCCACTGCTGTAAAGGGTTGTTCTTCCACCTCATCTGCTTAACCCAAGGCTTCTTAGTGCTTCCAACCCCCCACCCCACTGTCTCTAAATGTCTCTGGAAGGATGGATGCAGAGAGAAGCTGTTCACCTGTCCTGGGCACTGGAGACCTCCAAGAAACATCCTACACCTTTTTATCTGGTTGCTCTGGCTTATGCTCTGTGGAGTAAAACCATCTATCAAGTGAGCTGCGATGAGAGCTCTGACGTCTTCCCAGCCGTGCACACTAACATGTGCTCCTCACCATGCAATGTGTGGCCACAAGCAGCTCACGCTCCATCTGGCCGTAGTTAAAGGGCTATCAAGAATAGGTCATCCACATGAATTCTTTCCAAATCTGGTATTGCACCAATGTAATGACATGATACTGCTGAAATACAGACAAATTAAAATCAAGGCCAGGCGCAGCTATTCCCCAGGTACCATTCATATGAATAAACAAGATAAAGCCTGGGAAGAAAAGCACAGGAAATGGTTCTATTTACAGCTTGATCACACATCTTCCAAAAGCAACTGAGCCAGCTGGACAACTTACTATCTTCAACCACTCTCCTGCTGCAGGATGCTGCCCCTCCAGATTGGTTGGCAGCACACTGAAAGTAGCTTAGAAAGCAACCGCCCAGGCAGTTCAGACAGCATATCAAAAAAGATAATAACTTCCAACAGACGATGGTGAGATGCAGGTAAGGACAGAATAGAGGGGCTGATGCCTTCAGCCAAAAGGTGAGTAACACAGCAGGCAACTAGATGATTTTGAGGAAGCAGAAGAAGAACCAGTAGGAACCAGTTCACCCAAATATCTCACAGCTCATGGACCATGAAGCATTCCAGTTTCCATATGTGGAAACCCTTCTGCTTGCTCAGTTTCCTGAAAGGAGAACCTGCTTAAACCAAGGTTTAGCTACTCTCATGGCAGGCACTGCAGAACCAGCTTAGGTCAGAACTTAGGAGGTTCAAAGCAGCTTTAAAACATCTCAAAAAATAATATTTCATGTTTGCTTGATTAGTGCAAGAAAGCTTTACCCATCCTCTTCCACACTTTCTTTACAACTCCTGGAGGAGAAGGAAAGAAGAACAGCATAGTCTAACCAGTTGCAGGATTGCCTTATGGTGACCAGCTACGGAGGTTTTGGCACAATAATATGCCATAGATGGGTACACACCAGTTAAGCTATGTTAAGAATAAAGTAATTTTCAGCAGATTGAATGAGGAAACATCCATTTCAGTTCACACAGTTGCAGCAGTTGCGCTTGGAGCACCCAAGCTGAGTAAGCCAAGGATTGCTTTTTTGAGCAAAATTCAAATAGACAGCTGAATGTGTGAACACTGGTCACTGCTGAGTGGCACTCTTATCTTGACTCTTGTCCACTGGTGGACAAAGGTGGCTTTCAGTAAGGTGTCCACCAGCACCAGGTCCCTCTTCCTCTTCTCCAACATGCTGAATGTCAAAGTTCCATGAATTGTATTTAAAGGAATTGCATTGCTAAGGTCAGGAACTACTACTTTTTTTTCTTGGCTAATTGCAAATCAAATGTTCAGTTTTGATAAAGTAAAGGTTAAATCACTCTGGATCTTACACATGTTTGTAAGAGTGTGCGGACATGTGCGAGTAGGCAGGAATTGTTGAGGACAGCGTAATTAGGAAAGCTTCAGGTTGCATAATGTCTGGAGTCTGCAAGTTAATATGGGACTGCTGCTGCTTCATGCATTATGAATTTTCCTGAGCAACTTTGTAAAGTATTGGTGGAGGAGGGAAAGATTTTGCTTTTATTTACAGAACAGTTTAGCCAACGAAGCAAGTGAATCAGTGGCTTTGGTGGGACACCCACTGCCCATAGTGGTGTCCCAGGAATAAAAATATCTCTGGGGTCCATTTTGGAAGCGAGAAGAGAAAGGTGTGAGTGCACGGTAATGCTTGTGGCTGAAGATGATGATACAATACTGACTTTACTGATTGTGTTTTCTTCTCTCCCCTCTTCCCTTCAAGATGGTTGCAAAGAAATTCCTAACTCCTTAGGTTATTAATGTCTAAATACCTGCAAAACATTCACATTGCTGCCAGTTTACTAGGGAATGGTGAAAAAACAATTCAAGCTTATTTTCAACTCAGACAGCATGAAGCTGGGTATCTCATATGGAGGACAGTGGTTAGTTGGGTCTGCAGATTACCTTCTACTCTTACTTGTCTGCTTTGTTTGAGCTTCTAACAAGTTTTTTCCCCTCCCTCCTAGAATTTTGATGGTTACATGAAGGTTTTGACACAGAAACTAGGACGGATGTGAAGACTTATCATCAATCTTCTAGTACTAGACTGTATGGCATTATAAGGGTTTTCCTCTCCCGTGGTTTGCACAAGTGAAGGAAGGCCTTATGTGGCTGGAGAGTAAAAGACTTTAAGAAAGTGAATGTCCCAGTCAAACCAACATGCACATCATTTAAAAGAGCAAAATAAATAGTTACTTGAACAAGACTATACTAGCAAAAGGATGTGTGGGCCATGAATTGTCACTGCTAGCTTCCTTTCTTCAGGCAGAACTTACCGCTAGCAATGGAATTCATGAAGGTAGAAGAGGATTTCCAGGAACGTATGTATGTTTCCAGGGATACCCATTAATTATCTTACCTCCTATGTATTCTAGGCCAGACAGTTGAAAATAATAATAATTAAAAAAAAAAAACCTCAAGGAACTTTGCTCAAAATGAGCCAGTTGCTTCAAAGACATCAATGCACTGGGCTGGATGGGTGAGCTGTGAATTTAGCTGTAGAAGTTCAGTAACCAAGAAGAATCAATATTTTGGTTGGGAAATATTCAAGTCTCTGGTTTGGTTGGAAACACTAGACATCCAGTTTTTCTGCGAGGTGCATTTAACCCTCTTACCCTCCATACCCCAGACTATGCTTATTTGAACTGGAGGCCCAGTCTGCAAGTTGAATGAGGCACAGCTATGCAACAGCATGATGGGTTGGCTGGGGTGGAAAGTCCCCTGCTAGCTTGGCTATGTGGTCACTCTTTGCATGTCTTGAGGTCTTTAAGTGACTCCACTGGCTTTGGTGGCATGGTATTCTGCAAAAGAAAAGGTATTTAGCCCACCAATCTGTTCTTTAGAGAGCAGCTGCTTCCTGTCTCCACAGCTGACTGCTCACTAATGGGCTTCAAAATGAAAAAACACAACCCACCTGTCTCTTAGCCCAGAGCTTTGGGTAGTCATAAGACAAAGTCAGTCATAAACTTGTTGCAATGCCAGTTGAGGGGAGCCTAGGATCTAACCATAATCTTGGCACCATGCTCTCACTGTAATATCCCCACCACTCCAGGGTGCAGTGTCTTTACTTCCAACCATTTGTGTGCCAGGAAAAATGGAGGCAAGAAGGATAAAAATAGGCATTAAACATAGGACAGTTGTTGCCGTTGCATGATAGCAATCTCGCCCCCCTGCTGCTGTGGAGATGGTGCATGGAGGAGACTTGGGCTGTCCCACAGCCATTCTTGGATCAGTTTGTAGGCAGAGTGATACACATGCTTTTTCAAGGAGAGAGTTTTTGTTTGCCAAAATGCTTTTGGAGCCTGTGCAAATCTTCCTGTCAACCCAAGTGCTCACATACATGCCCACATTGCTATTCATACCACCTTTTAGTCAACACAGCACCAAGGAGAGCTTGGTATGACAGGCTTTCAACCATGAAACTCATCGTGAGTGGTCTGTCTGCCAGCAGTTCATCTTTGACACAAATGACCATGGGTTGTCCTATTCAGAAAGTCACCCTCTCATCCTCTGGACATCAGAGCACAATCAATGCATCTGCAACCATATATGAAAAAAAGACACTCTTAATTCTTTTTGGCACCCACAAAGATCTGAAAAGTGACCAGTGAAAGAAGAAAACTCCACTTGGTCGGTATTTCTTTTTTATTTTTATTTTTTTTATTTTTGCAAACCGTGTGTTAAAAATGCTTTCCTGCCCAAGGAGGCTTCATGAGAGGGAAAAGTAAAGCTACGTTACAACTTCTTAAAAATAGGAATAGCATTTCATAATTCTTTCCCTCCCCCCCCATTACCACGCAAAGCCACCCCACCCACATGAAACTGCCATCTGACTCACTCTTGTGTCTCACTTGGAAAGAAAGGCTTTCCCTCAGTGGGGGCACCTGGTCAAGAACATGACATTCAGGGTGGTGTTGCCTCTTTGCACTTCGAATCTTTTTAAATAGCTTTATATCTATGGCTACAGAGACCTTCACACAGACATAAGCATTACCAGTGGAAGAGACATGTTGTCATATCCTTGCAGTTAGTAGAGAGATCAGATCTTCTGGAAAATTAGTCTTCTTGGGCCAAGCTGACTCAATGGCTTGGACAATAAGACATCTCTTCTGTATCGGTTCATTTTCAGTGTTACGCTCCTCAGGCAGCAAGTTACCCTCTGCTATTCTGGGAATACACATTTGACCTCTGTTACAGGGGTTTATTGTCAACATGTGTCCACTGGGAGCCTCAGCAACTTCTCCCATTGTCTATTGTCTTATAAACAGGCTTATAAAAGCACTGCAGGAAAGCCAATAATGCACTGAAGTGGAAATCACTCGTAACTCAAAAGTTTAACTTTCAACTTCTATGTCTTAGAGTGGTAGGAGAGGTAAGGCAAAGGGAAGGAACTTGTAGCTTGCTTTCCTTGGTGTTCCTATGCTGTCACACGTAGGTATGTTGGGATGCAGAGCTGCCATGCTGCTGCAGGCTTGCTCAATGCATGTCAAGGAGGAGACCACTGACTCCAAAAGTACAGTGTGAAGTGGGGTTACTAGTCTCTAATGGCTTCAAGGGGTAAAACTAAAAGAAGAGAGAAAAGCTGGCGGGAAAGTAACTTTGCTGGCTGATTCTAAAGCAAAGTGTAATTTCTCCTTTCCCAAAGCTCCCAGTTTGTGGCTGGCCTATTGTAATAAGCACAGAAAAACTGGGGGTTTTTACAGTTAACAGTGCTGAAGTCACTCAGCTTAATGAATGAATGAAAGAAACCCTGGAGATCATGCTCACCCAGAGGAAGGCAGCATCCTTAGGAAATGTCTCAGTGAGATCGGTTTAGTCATATTCAGTTTCATAAGATCCAGCCTCCAAACTGTGATGTGCAGAGGCAGAATTCCCTCTGATTTTTGAGATGGTCTCACCACTTCTAATTTGCTCTGTGGCAAGCCAAACAAAGGACATTTGCAGGCATTTTCAAGAAAGAGGACAATGTTCCTTCCCATGCAGAGCAGCATCCAGCACTCAAGCAACAGGTAGGGATTGGAAAGCAGCTAAGTGCTTTTCCTGGGCTACCAGACCTGACAGAAGGGGCAGGAAAGGAGAAATGGAAAAATTAAAGGCTTATATTGGCATTGCTACCAGAGGCATCCTATCCATTCTGGAGGAAGAAAAGGGATCACCGCATTCTTCAGCAGCCATCAGCAGGTTCCAGGGCTAACCAGACCCCAGCTGTTGGCATATGCTGTAATGCTCAACCAGGGCAAAGGGAAGCATTCAACAGGGCTACACAAACATGAGAAGAACAGAATTAAAATAAATAAATAAATACAATCACTTAACAAAGAGGAAAACAGATGGGAAACCCCAAAGAGACAGACAAGCTGCTGTAGACACCACTGCCCATCCCTGCCACATCTATTCCTACATGCCACCAGTGATGGTGAGGTTAAGAAAGAATTTTGAGCCTCTCTTTGTACTTTTAATGTGCTCGATGCTCTCCTGCCCTTTGTGAAACCTTTGCTTCCTTTGAGTGCTGTCAACACCATCCGATGCTGCAGTTGCACCCTCATTGGACCAGGCTTAGTGATGCCATGGTTTGCAGAGTAGGACTGGGGTGCAGCCCTGGGCAGCCCTCCCACCTGCACTGTGCCCTCACCACTGTCCTTGAGCTGTTTATAGCCCATGGTCATGCCTCTTTCTCCAGGAAAGCAAAGGCTTCCATCCCAAGAGGGACCATTTAAAAGTTGCTCAAGAGCCTGCAAAGGTTACGATTCCTTGCTTTCTGAAGGCAAAGCAGTTTTATCTGGAAAAGAAAGAAAACCACCCAACAGCAGCAGCAACAACAAAAAAAAGAACAACCCATGGTGTTTGTTTACAAGAACACATTCATTAGTGTCTGGAGGGCTGACTCAGTCTAAAATGAAAAGGGGTGGCAGCAGGCAAGCTGTGCTGATAAACAAGTCCACCTCCCACCGTGGGGTGGTCCAAGAGCTGTCTTTCCTCACCTCACCAGGCAGCCCCAGCCTCCTCCCTCAATGGACCCTTCCTACCATGAATGCCTGGGGAAGCATGGCTTTGAGGTATTGATGGGCAAGCAGCTGCCATGCTTCACTGGGAACCCCCTCACAGGGTACAGAAGGGTCTTGGCATGAAAAGCTAGGCTTGGTGTCTGCTTGGACATCCCCATGGAGGAAACAGGGGACCTCACACCCCCAATCCACTTTGTTCTGCAGGGCTGTGCTCCTCCTTAGTGCCTTGCATGCCTGATTGCATGGAGGAAACCTAAGCTAAGCTTACTTGGCATGGGGCGAAGCAGAAACTCCGAGAAGCATGCCAGACCTCATCCAACTCAGTCTGCAGCCACTTCACCATCTGCAACTGTACAGGCAAGACAGAAAGGTTGTGTTTTGCCTGTGCCTGGTGTGTAAGCATCATCACACTGTGCAGCCTGGTTCAGTGATCAAAGGGACATGGAAATACCATCAGAACATGTGCCTACATGGGTACAGCATATGAATAAGGAAGGCTAAATAAAAGCATCTAGGGGCTCTCGAAGTCTCAGAATAGCATCTGACTGTCCATCCCAATATACAGTTGTACTCCAGTACAACTCACACAGCTGATGTACAATTACTTCTACATTGAAAACACCTCCAAAAGATTAACAACCAGGCACTTTCTAAAGTGCCTCTTTTAGCTGCAATTAATATCTGAATTTTGCTAATGACTTGTTCTTTATCTGTCATAATAATATGTTGCTTCTCAAAACCAGGGTCAGCTTCTTCAAATGCAGATTTGCCCTTAGCAATGAAAAGAAACATTTTTAGAGTCACAGAGTTATAATGTAGCAAAAAAATGGATTGATTCTCTAGAGCCATCTGTATGTTCACACCTCACTTTACCTACAGAGAGGAGAGTCCATTTTCTTCCTAAGGCCAGGCAGTGGGAGTGTACGTTGTTGGTATGCCTTGTTCTAGAAAAGCATCTTCACACCCAATAGAAACTGTCTCAATGCCATGACACAGGTTAGGGGAAAGGCTACGACTTTTGGAGGGGAGATATTGCCTGCCTTCAGGACTACCCCCATCTTCATGACCATAGTATCACTCTCTAGTAAGCAGATATCCAGCTTCCATCCTACAGCTGCATTATTCAGCTGATTCTCTCTCAGATCTGATTTAATTTCTCCTTAAAACTGCTTTGCTATTAAACTATGAAAGCAAAGCAGCTGTTTGGACCTTCAGACTTAAAAACCTCAAGAGTCACAAATCTTCCATTTATGCCTTTCTTATGTGGTCCAGACACATTTTCCAGGCTTGTAGCATCGTCTGAACCCTATTTTCCTTTATTTTGCCTTTGAAATTGGCACTGAAGTCTGTTTGCACTATGTAATCAAAAGGTATATTTGTCACTGCAGCACTACATCTTGCATGGAAAATGGTTTCTCTCATTTCTTCCCCCCATAATTCTCAGAGTGGCTTGGCACTGTCAGGGACAGGTGCTTAAAAAATGCTGATATATGGCGATTTTATATTATTGCATGAAGGTGAAACTTGTTTGCAATACTGATATAACAGAGGACCACTACTGTGCTTCAAATAAACCTTGGATTTATTAACAGCACACAGGCTGGGAACATGAATGGCTGGCAAACCTGCATCTGTAGAAAGACATTATGAATTAGAAACCCCTTATTCCATTAAGAAATGATTTCAGAAATCCAGAGCACAAGTGGCGAGCGCTGATTGGCTATTGGCGATGTCAGACGCATGTCAGTAGTATTACTTAATGGGTTTTCCTTGTCTTTATTCATAAGTTCCATTTCATGCAGCCATTGCCCCGAAGGGTAATTATTACACTTTTTGGGTGGTTTTGCTCTTTTGGCCTTTGGCTTCATGCCTCAGAAAACCACCCGGGGTATCCGATCTCATAGGAAAGCTTTGTGGCCAGTTGTGCTTTCTGGAGTAAGTACTTTTTTCCTCCCCTCTAACTTAAATAAGCCATGCAAACCTTTCAAAATATCTTCGGTTTCCATCAGTCCTACGACGTCATTGCCCACTCCAATGAAGAGCTACACCCTGCGTCTCTGGCCAGCTGAGGAAAACAGCACCAGTAGGATGCTCATTTTTCTTGGAGGAGAATAACAGATACGAGAGCATGTTTTATACAAAAGGACTTTTCGGAGCAACTGTTCTACTTAACATTGTATATTTACACAATTCTAGTGTCTTCAAACATATGACGCAGTTAGGAGACTCAGACTTGGTATTTACCTGTCTGAATACATCTCAGTACATACTTGGGAATTTATTTTGAAGTAGAGTGACAAGACTTTTTACCCATGCACTTTCAGTTCGCTTCAAATTTGAAGTTGATTTTTATACCATATTATAACCATATTTATTTAAGTTCCCACATTCTGTCAAAGTCTGTTTACACAAAGAACATTTGTTTTCACTACTGCTTGTGAGGAATGAATATAATAAGTGCCAAGGGATTTTAAGAAATTGAGAGAATTAGTATTTGGAAACAATAAATTCAGCTATTTGTTAGGGGAAGATTCATGGAGCACAGACACATTCTCCACTAAATCTATCAGGATGAAGTAGTTCTCATGGAGACAAAGCATATCCAGTCTCTTCTCAAGTTGCAAACATTTTATAAAATCAAGAGAGTTTCTGGAAAAAACAACGAGGTGGGGTTTTGCAGTTTTTGGTTTGTTTGGGGTTGTTTGTTTTTTTCTTTTTTTATCCGAGAAAAAATGAATAAAGTAGGTTAACATAATTTTGCTTGTTGAAATCAAAATCAGTCTGACACTGAAAACTAGCATCCACTGCTGCACAACAACATCCTTCTCCATTTGCACTGCTTCACCATGACGTGTGCTGAAGTAAGAGTTATGATCAAATTATTTGGTAGAGATTGTTTGTCAGCTTTAATGCACCATGGTAGATTTCAGCATGTACTAGGCTGGGTAATTCTGATTTTTAGACTATCATAAAGAATATTTTAGCTCACTGAATACTGCTTGCAGCTCTGAACACGTAGGGATTTGCTTCAACATTTCTGTGTCTCAGAGGCTCATGTTACAAAATATCAGGGGTAATCCTGAAGCTTTGGTTTGCAAATAAGCAAAGGTAAAAAAGAGGGGTCTATCTATGCCTTATTTTGTGGTATTATTTATAAAATGAGCAGAGCATCTGGTTGTAAGGCAATACTCATCACATTTGCTGTTGAGGTGCAGATTGAATAACGGGTCCCCAAAAATCAGCATTAGCATTACCAGTTGCAAATGCTGACACATCATCAAAATTCATGTCATTCGATTTTAGGTATTATAATACCCTTTACATTTCAAATATTCCTAGGAGATTTCCTCTGCTATCTGGAAAATAATGAAGTATGTAATGTACTATTCCCTTCATGACTGCGACCTCACAAGCTAGAAACGTGGGGATATTTCCATTGAAGTATTAAAAAAAAAAAAAAAAGAAAAAAGACTAACCCTTTTTACCAAGCCTTCAATTATAGATTTATTCTGATGTAAATATATAGCTGAACTGATGTATTTAAGCTATGTGTGAATGTTGGACAATATACCTGTATTCTGTATTTTACATTAGTTTCTTTCACCATTATTGTGTTGTACTGTGATCCATTCGCATGCCTTCTGTAGGGGACATCTTGTTTATTTTTCTTTTTAAAATCCCTAAGCACCAACCAGCCAAAAGCTCTTTCTGGAGGTTTGTTGTTGGAGGCTAAGTTAGGCTATATTTCCAATCCATTTTGTTTCCCTGTTGCCTTAAACCTGGCCGTCCATCATGAGCTGACGACATTTTTCTGCAGAAAAACCGTGTTTTCTTTACTGCTCAATAACGAATGGTTTATCTATTTACCCCAAGCCCTGCAGCTCTCTCCTGATTCCTACCACCCCATCCAGTGCCACATTCCCCACTAAAAATGCTTTTAGTTTGAACTGCATTGACTGTAAAGCACAAGAGGTTGCAGGAGATAGGCAATGCCTCCCAGTGAAAGCACCTGCAGAAGACTAAATGATTACCTTTTATCCACAGTCTTTCTTGGTTGAAGAAGCAACGTGACTCATCTCTTGCTTTTCCCAGAGCAGCCCCCAAACACCTGTAATTACCGTCAGTCTTTACCCACATTAAAATGAAAATGATCCCCACTGGGTAGCCTGCAGGAACACAGGCATCACAAAGGATGTTTGCAATGTAGAATGGCAACAAGAGAGCTCAGTGGTCCAGACAAAGTCACTAGAGAGAGAGCCAAGTCTCCGAATCTTCCTATTTGAGGTGTGCTACGATGCTCAACATTATATTAAATATTCAGCTATCATTTCTATTGCTGGAGGATGGTTTTGCTCTGCACTCTCTGCACTCAAGACTTGGCCTCTCTCCTAATCAAATTTGCTCAGGCAATAAATTAGTGACAGCGTATGTGTCTTCTATTTTTAATATATAAAGAACATAGAAATTTGAAGTGTTTCCTCCTTGAGTTGCAGAGTAAGAAGCCAGTTAGGTCCTGCTAACACCTTGGCCAGGGTGTTTTATGAAGCTTGGACACAAGCTCACTCCATCATAGCTGTGCTCATGCCTTATCCCGGCTTTTGGTGTGCAGCTTATTTGCTCTTCATTTCTGGAAATTGTCTCCTAAAAGAGGCTTGTGTAGGTATCTGATATTTTCTGCCACGTATTCAGCACAAGACCCATAAGGTGGGAAGCCTTTTGAGATTATAGAGGATGCACAGAAAAATAATGTAACTTGCATGAAGTGTCAACTGAATTGAAACTTGAAGGGTCATGGTCCCTAACCAAAAGTGCCACACCACTGCTCGGAAAGCCAGCGGAGAACCCTGCCATTTAAGTCACACAACATATTTGTCTCATTACTAGATTGACATGAGCCCAATTCAGGGATGTTTTTCCAGGCCACAAGCTGGTACAGAGCAAATTTAATTGTTCTATGAACAGTCTCCTGCGTTTGTTTAGGGTTTGTCATTTCCACAGGCCTCCCATTAATAAATGAGTATAGAGGAATATTCACATAACATTAATAGCCAGAGGGCATTTGCTGGAGGATGTGAAGGGACCAGTTGTAGAGAAATCATGTGAAGTTTTCCCATCGGTTAAGCAATGAGCCTGCTGGCTCCGTAAGGCTGCTCTAGGTTGCTTTGCTGTTGTGCAGGTTTGCAGAGAGATTGCACTGTCTGGCAGCGCCTTGTGGTAGAAACCAACAGTGGTGCTCAACCACAGCAGCCATGGCAATAAAGCTGTGTGGATGTTACATGGCTTCCTTATGATCCTAGCCCCAGGGATCATACTCCGGGAGGTTGCATTAGGAAAGTGCCCAGCACCAGACAAGGCTTCCTCTGCCTTCTTCTAGCCCTGTGCACCAATCCCTGCCCTCCCTGATAGCTGTAGCCCCCTCTCAGCTGCTGTTTATTTATCCTAGCTGTAGCATAAAAGCTATGTAATAAATAGACCAGGTAGGGGGGGGGAAATGAAGCACCAAGCTAAAATAAGAAAACTAGTCTCAGTGAGGAAGGGAGAGAGGCAGACTCCTGCAGCTAATAATTCTCAGCATGGCCTAGAATAAGCTAAATCAGGGCTGTTGAGAGGCATCCCTGAGGGACTGCACTGCCTGGCTCTCCAGATATGAAGAGAGGCAGGAGGAGCAGCCGAAGAGCTTGTCTAGCTGGACAGATCCCATCCCTCACTTTGTTAAAGGGCACACACTTCATTGCCAACAGTTCTGCATTAAAGAAGGGAGAGAGATTCGTAAAATCCTCTGGTGGTGTGTGCTCAAACTCTTTGGTGTCCACTTCACTGCAGCACCAACTTTGGGACCTCTGGCAACCTGAAGCAGGGCAGCCACAGCAGATATGCACATTTCCCTGGGCTCATCATCCCTACCCATACCTGCCACCTTTAAGGAGCTGTAGCCTTCCCCCCTGAGATGTCTGCCTCTGCAGGGGTCAGTGCCAGTTGCAATCCCTTGGGTTAATCAGGTAGAAAGTGAAAAAAATTACAACAGTGCTGGAGGTAGCGTATAGGATGCCAGGGAGAAAGCACGCCGAGAAGGGAGCCGCTCCTGACACTGGTGTTCCTCGAAACTGGAGGCAGCCACACCTCTTCCCACATGCGGCTGGACCCTGGGGCAGGCTTCCTGTTATTAGAAAACCTCGGGACTCTGTCGCAAGAGATGAGCTTGTTAGCAAGTGAGTCAGGAGAAAAGGAAAGAGCATTACCCTGTGCAGCCCTGACGGTGAGGTGGTGGGCTGAGACCACCCAACTTATCTTAGCTGTGGGATCATGCCCAGGGAGCATGGAGGAAGAGTGGAGAGAGAGCAGGAGCGCAGTGCTGGAACCACCACGGCCAAGTGTGGTGAATATTTAGCTGCACAAATCCATCTGAAATTCCCAAGAATAACAGGAATTCCAGACACTAATTTTCTGTCTCGCTTGCTTTGGGGCAGGCACACACCCCGCAAGGCCCATTGCTGGGGTCCCCAGCAGAGCCTAGGGGTGTGGGACACTCAGATGAGATATTCATGCACTCCTGGGTTGCGAGAGCAGAAAATAATAATGAACATTAAGCCCAAGGAGCAGCTCCCTGGCAAACAATAGCGGGGATGCTGAGCACCTGCACAGCTGCCACGGGGAGGGACGACCCCAGTCACGTTCCCCCCCGAGCGAGCACCTCGGCTGCTACCGTGCTCACTCACCTCGCACTCGCTGTGCTTGCTTCTCCCTGCAGCCGTGCATTATCATCATTTATTCATTCTGTGACCTTGAAATCCCTCTCCTTTACCAGAAAAAAACCCGAATCTGCATCAGAAAAGTGGGCTCTACAAAAGAGAGGGAAAAAGAGAAAAGAAAAAAAAATAAAAATCATGCAACCTCCCATGTTGCTTGTATTAGGTCAGATGGGAGAACTTATTTAATTAGTGACTTTTATAGGGCTTTATTTTTCGATGCCCAGTGGAGTAGTTAAGATTGGTAATAAGAAAGAAGTCTGGTCCTGTGCCAGCCCTGCTAAGACAATGGTAATGGGAGGAGAGAGCTGAGCAACATATTTAAATGTTTTCAATGCCTTGGGTTTTTGGTGTTTTGAAACTTTATTTTTCAGTGCCATATCCTAAAACCGTTTGAAGGATGTACATGGAGGGGAGGGGAAGGAAATTGTCCAGGGCGGCCTGAGGGGAGGATAACAATGAAAATTGGAATGAACACCGGGAAACTGCTTCTTGCTCCAGTTTCTCCACGGCTGGGGAAATTTCCCCCAAATGAGACCTGCTCGAGCACAGAAAGGGGGTGGCTAGAGGTTGGCCAAGCACCAGATTTTCAGTGTTGATGAAGGTAGATGGGTCAGGTGCATAACCACAATGGATAACTGGGAGGAGGGGGCATAAGAAAAGTGCCAGTTCCTGCTCCGTTCATGCTACCATCCCTTCTTGCAATCCTTTTCTGCCACCCATCCCCATCACAAAAAAATACTGCGGGATGTTTCCTCCTGTACTTTCTACTGAAGGAATATGGAAAGAAGTTCAGGTTCACAGATTTCCCAGTGCAGGACTGTGCATTTTGCAGCATGCAGGACTGGCATGATGATCTTCCTGACAGATGCTGGGGAGCAGGGTACCTTCCCAACAGCCCTGGACCATTCAGCACATGTCCTGAGCAGCTTGGGGCCACTCTCATGGGATGAAATGCAGCACATAGAGTATAAACCAAACCAGAAGCTTCATTAGAGGTTTTAGGACAACAGGGTTTTGCTCTCTCTGGGCCCAAGAGCTGTCCTACCCACTTACCGCCCATCGATAGGGGAACTTGCAGAGGCTGACTGTAAAGCTCTTCAATGCCAAGTGTTTGAAGGATGTTCATGGGCCACCATGTAAAACAGTAGCCTCACCAGTGGCCAAAAAGTCCCATGCAGCTTGATTGCTCAGGAGCCAAACTTTGCTACTTGGGAGGGGAGTCAGCCTGTTTCCTGACAGCAAGAAGAGTAATGTAGCAGCGTTGAATGAATTCCTAGCAAACACAACCAAAAAAAAAAGCCAACAAAAACCAAAAACCATAAAGCCCTGTTGAGCTTTGTCCTTTGCAAAATGAAAAATATGGTTGTTTTGCTCCACAGGAGGAACAGCGGAATCAGCTTTAAAATTGACAGCGGATTTGGCCAGATGCCACAGCCCTTTTGGCTTCAGCTTCCTTCCAATAGTCATCTCCCTGCCAATTTGGAGTGCACAGGACACAGCTACGCACCTGATGATACGCTGAGTAATGGCCTTGGCTTGCAGCTATCTGGTCCATGCAGCAGGGAAGTGGGAGGGTGGCCATTTATCAAAGGCATTCATCTAAGCCTTCGTGGCTTCCCTGTGGCCATAGCTCCCTGTCAGTGGGGGGTGGCACTGCAACACACTAGAAGGGATGTAACTGTTGGTACCCAGAGGATGCATCCCTGGGGTTCAGCA
>NW_009909926.1:34081-38861 GCF_000696875.1 Nestor notabilis | reverse complement strand
CTGCCTATGAAGACACAAGCTCACATATCACCAGTGCTATTCCATTACCTCACAACTTCAAAGGAAAGCAATAATAATAATAATAATAATAATAATAATGACATCTTGGCATTTAAAAGTTGGGTGAATTCATACTGTAGGAATGGTGTTTGGAGGGCATTCAGAAGTTCGTCCTTCTTTTGGACCTGTCCATGCTGTAGGTGCTTGCATCACTATGAGCTCCTGGGCTGCTTGCTGCTTTTATGCGGACATCCCACTGTTAGTGGGCTTCTTCCCCTTCCATATTAGGGATCCTGCTGCAATTATTGGATAGTCTAGAGTTTCCCCTCACAAAATGCATGCAGCATGGGGGTTGCTTCAGCCCGAGTGCCACACAGCACCTGTGCTCCCTCCCAGCACCCAGCCTGCCTCTCACTAGCGCTTCGCAAACCCTTGTCTTCTGCCTGCCTCTCATTCCATCCTCACCAACCACAGCACCTTTCTGGTCCACAGGGGAGGGATTTGCCTGGAAGAGACATAGGAAAGTCAAGAGCACTGCAGTGCCACAGCAGCTGAAAGGCAGAAGGGCTCTTGCACAACCACAGAAACTTTATGAGCATGTCCTGGTATCTATACGGTCATTTGTATCAGAGCGCTGACAAGAAGAAGCTTTCAGCACCACAGCTTGAGTGACAATATTTCTTTCCTCACTATCCCTGCCGTGACATCAGCAAGAGAGTCAGGGCTCCACAAGGGCATCATAAGATAGAAAAGACAACTAGAAGAACTTACGAATGGAAAAGGACGTGTCATAAAAGTCATTATTAAGCCTTCCCTTCATTGCCTCCATGTTCTTCATGGGGAAAAATGTTCCCTCTGCAAAAAAGAAATTTGGAAAATTTCCACCTATTCTACTGGCTGCATCCATGAGAGTATTTCTGCCTCTGGCAATAGCTTCTGCTCGAGTCTTGCTGTGCCGATGAGACATACGGCTCCAAAGTATGGCTCCAGTATCTTTCTTGAGCAAGGGCTGGTGTGAGCAATACAGCAAGAGGTGCTACAAATAGGCAGAAAGTTTTGCAAAAACACGGAGTGGGAAGAGTGTGCTGTTGCAGCTGAAACCTGTGCTTGCTACATCTAATGCAAACAGTCCTCTGCTTCCAAAGTTGCAGAAAGCCGGCAGCTGGAGTAATTGCTTTTTGACCTTTTTATCTTCTCCAATCTCTCTGAGCCTTGCCGTTCTCCTCTTGCCTGCCACAGCCACCTGCCTTTGTCATTAGCAATAATCAGCAGCAATAAATAGGCGACATTTCATTGCTGCAGAAGCAGCGTGAGATATTTTGGGCCAAGACAGCCAGGCTGGAGCTAGCAGAGCCCGCTGGCCAGCAAGAAAAGACACCAGTAAAGTCACCTTGCCACCCATTCTGGTTTGCTGAGAGCAGCATGCCTGTGTACAGCAGCTGGGAGGTTTGGGGATGCCCCGCTGGAAGCTGGCTGGGCTGGAGAGGAGTTACTACCCAGCAGAGACTTCTGGATCAGCAAAGAAAATAAGGAGGGAAAAACAGGGGCAGCATGGCTGGGAGCAAAATATGAAGCAGCTCTGGTGGAACTGGTGAAAGGGTAGAGAGGAGATCTCTGCTGGGGGATAGATACTTGACAGCAGTCTACACAGGTCCCTGCTGGACTTGCAGAAGAGGCAAACTGTTGGGCATCGGGGGCAGAACTGACACGACTGAGTGGGGAGGAGACCCCACACCAGCAGGAAGGATTGGTCACCAGGGCAGTGGGATGGAGGTGCTCAGCTATTCTAGGTGCCCGGCTCTAGAGGATCTGTTTGCAGCGGTACCTTTAAGGCTCTGGGCCTCACGTGCTTCAGTCACATTTTAAAAATAGGACGGGAGGCTTCTACATCACTAAGGTATTTTGGAAAATTTTACTCAGCCTTTCTGCAGCTCCTGTCAATCCTTCTCAGCATGGTGCCGAGACACATACATGGCATGTACACAAATAACATGCTTCCCTAGTTTCCTCAGCCATGGCTGGAGATACCTCAAAGGACTTCCCCAGTACTCCTCCACACCTCAGCAAGAAGGGCTTGGGGGGAAAATACCTCTGTCTCTCCTGGCAATAGTGTCCCATGTCCCCATGGTGTCAAATGGGACACCAAAAAGCCCACACCACTGCAGCACGAGGACAAAGGGCATCTCAGCAAGGAGATACTTTTACCTCCAGGGTGAAGGTGATGCCCAGGTGCAACCTCCTCCAGGTTTCCAGGGATATTCTCACCATGGCAGGCACTGACCCAGCGTAGAGCCTCCAAGGTCTTTACTGCAACCCAGCATAAAGATAACAGCACATGACATTGTGCGGGTCCTTTCACCTGCCCTGCGGTCACTGCTGGACAAGAATATCAACGTGTGATCGTAAAGAAGCAGATCAGGGCAAGTATACTGCCTGGTATACTCAGTATACACATCACCCGGGATACAGTCAACTGCAGGGAGTCACCAGCGGGGAAGGATGTTTCCTATTTGGGCTTTACAGATCAGAAAACTCTGTGAAGTTCGGCTCAGACAGTCCTACCCAGATTGTAGGGACTGTTTGTTCCCAGTTTTGGCAGGGTCATGAATGATGCATGAATAACAGCATCCCTTAATTAGTGTAATATGCTGTACCAGGTTAGAAAGCGTTCTCTGCTTCTTTTGTTTTTTCTCCACACATGTGTGTGTATATTTCTCTTTAAAGGAGAAGGGAATGAACAGAAAACATTGTAGTTGTGTTTTTGTTGATTGGGGCACCAATGAACCCTGTTCCGATTGGGCTGGTTATGAATCACTGGAGAGCCATATCCACACGAAACAGTACTGCAGCCAACCTGATGTCTGCTTGGCAGTTGTACTGAGCAAAAGCTTATTAATAATTGGTTTTGCTGCCTGAATCTTAGTGGAATAAAGAGGAAAAAATACCCAGTCACCTTTGAATGGCTGAGACTGGGTGCATAGGAGGGGGTGTGTCTGTGTGCACCTGTATGCATACACATGTACTGACACACAGTTTGCTTTGACTCTTGGGGTAAAGCAGAAAAGCTCCATCACCGTTTTTATTTTCCTGTCTGACTCCCTTTCTTCCCTCCCCTGGCTGTTTTTGTTTGAGGCGTTTGCAATGTGCCCATCACATCCCAAATATCAGGAATGATGTTGTCATTACTGTGACCACAAAGGACACTGCCTGCCCTCCCACCCTTCTTCCGGCGGTGCATTCCCCCAGAGCAGCTCTGCCAGCCCCCAGCCACTGTCTCTGCTCGCTCTATGGGGAGGGACCCTTCACCCACATGCCACCAGTGCCTGTGCTCCACCCCATGCATCTCTCCTGCTCCCAAACCAGGAGGAGGGCTGTCACCCGCCCCAAAATCCCAGGCTTAGCCCCTTCTCCTCTGACTCATGCTTCTTCCAGGAAGGGATGCCTTGAAATCTCCCTCCTTTTTCTCTTTTTCTCCAGGACGTGCCAGAGCCACCGGAAAGGTGCCACTGGCTGATGCCAAGCCTCAGCTTGGGTTGCACCATCGCTGCTTCTTCCCTCAGGACCCCCTCTGCCTTGCACAGGGAATGGGGTGGCAGGGGGAAATCACAGGCACCAAGGGCTGTGGAGCAGAGCGGCATCGGGATCTCGTACCGGTGCGGAAAGAGAAAGCTCTCTCCCACTGGGTAACCCGGCAGCAACTGCTATTTCAGTAAACATATCATTTTGTGCTCAGTAAACACACATTCCAGAGGAATGCTCTCATTGTTTTTTTGCTCTGTAATGCATTAATGAAGAAATAAAGTTTAGGTTGTGTAATGGTGACAGCTTGAAATCATTTTGCCTAGTGTTATTTCTCAGCAAAGGCTCAGCTCTCCCTGGAACGGGAGGAAGAAAAGACGACCAGATTTCACTTCAAACTCACCAACATGTGCAAAAAAAATCAAAACACAGCAGCAATTAACTCCCCTCCACATACCCCAATAAATCTACCTCTCTCGCTCACTCTGAGCTTTGTCACGTATGGGGCTGTTTATGGAGAAGACAATACAAAGTGGGTTTATACAGGCTCTTGTTTTAATTTTTGTTTTATATCCACTGGAACCCTCAAGTAGTGAATTCATTTCCTGATATAGTAAACATTTCTGATGGCCAGGATTCTTTCTCTTTTCCCAAATGAACACAGACCCCTGGTCTAACTCACCAGCAGTGCAGTCTATACAAACAGACCCATCAGCTACATTTTCAAAGAATGCATCTTAAGCACGCAGCTAGGAAAATAAACAAACATCAACGCCTTCACTAGAGCCCAGTGGACCCCGCTGCAAGAAGGAAGCTTTTTTCCCAAAAACTTGCTCAAGCCCTCAGTTGCATGTGGAAAAACTATCAGCTTTTCACCATATTCCAGAAAACAATCTTGTTCTCGCAGTTGCACACCGATGGCTGCCGGTTTGCTGCTAAATGATCTATGCAGTCCCTCTGATATGTGACCCTATTTGCACTATGCAAATGTCTTCTGACAGCTCTCTTTTCCTGTCATTAAAACAAACAATGGCCCCTGTAACCAAAAAGGAAATCAGTAACAGGCGAAAGCTGTTCTCTCTCTTTCTTTGCCTTTTTTTTTGTTGTTTGTTTTATTTATTTTTTTTTTAAATTCTGGTTCTGGAACTAACTGTTAGCAATTACCCTGAAATATTCACAAACCTTTTCCTCTCCCAAACTGTTTTACTCATCCTAGTGGCCAACCCAACACATCTAATATAATTGCTCTTCCAAAAGACCT
>NW_009909926.1:24786-34050 GCF_000696875.1 Nestor notabilis | reverse complement strand
CCCCCCCCCCCCCCCCCAGTGATCAACCAGGTAAAAACCACGTCCTGTCTTTTTTTTGGGTATGCATATCTCTCTATCCATACACATATAGACAACAACAAAAAATTATACTGGCTGATTTGAGGAGCTTTTAAAATAGTTCCTACTCTGCCAGGAATAATTTAAATATTGTTCTAAAAATGGAGAAACATGAAGTAATCAGAAATAAGAAGGTATTGGTGGCTGGGAGAGGATGTGCACAGAAAGGAAGACACACCTTTCTCTCCAGTCATCTCTCCATTCTTCAGAGCATCCATCCTGTCCTAAACTACATATCAAGCCCAAAAAAGTGCATTGTTGGTGGTCATGCCTTCCAAATGGCAGGTAAGAGACACCTGATTCTAGCCCCTCCCATTACACAGATGGTCTGCCTTTGATTTCAGTGGGAAAAGGGCTGGGTTCAGAGACTTCAGGGTACTTGCACACTCCTGCGACTTCCTTCTTTGTCTTTTAAATAATATGGTATACATAATGCTAAACTGGACCAGTTTTCCAACCCATCACACAAGCTTTGTGCCTGTAGGGCTCAGCTGAACTCAATGGTGTTAATGTTGACATAAGATTGTGATGACCATGTGGGAAATTAGTCCCCTAACACTTGATTGCCTTTTGCAAAGATTTTCTAAATGGTCTTAATGGTTTTGTTTGTGGTACATGTTGCTCACTCTTGACTGTGCATCTGCCAAGTTGTACTTTTAACAGTAAACACTGGCCTCTCAGAAAATCTGAAGTAAAGCAAACCAGAAAAGATGTTCAAAATAATGTTACAACCTAATTTAATTTATCCCTTGGTAATTGCATTTGTAGGAAATGAGCACCACAAACAAAACAGAACCCAAGCCTTTCCAGCCATCGCAATTGCTTTCACATGCAGACACATCAGTTACAGCCAGCATACGGTTAAGTCTCCAACTGCACCAGGAGAAATGTTTGTGCAAGGTGACACTTGCCTTGGGCTCCTGCTCTAAGGGGGCTGAACATCCCCTCTGCCCACCTCTGTTAGCCAGCCCAGTCAGCTCTCCCATTGCTCTTCCTTTTCCTGCAATTCCCATACTTAATTCTGCCAGTACCAATCAATCTGCTCCATGCGTTGATCCCAGAGGAAATATAGCTGGACGACCACTCGCCAAACCCAATTAACCACGCAACTCTAATCCTGTCTTCTGGCCCTGTTTGGTAAGATATTTACATGCTTACCTAATTTTAATTCTATGAACTGCTCTGAGCAAATCCTGTTGAATTCAGGCCTCTGTTTGCAGAGGCTGCAGGAACTTTACAGATGTGTTTGACACACTGTTCTTACGTGAATGGTTTCTCTGGCCACTTCTCAGTCTCTGGGTTGCTTGTAAACTCTGCAGTTCAACTATTTGTTATTTGCCCTATTTTTTTCATTTGTGCTCTCCTTGGTGAGTTTATGCGTGTGTCCTTGTTTACCTCCGTCACATTGCAGAGCTTCTCCACTTTGACTTGAGGAGTCCCGAAACCACAAGCAGCTCTCAAAACCAGTTATGCAAACCCCTCACTGTACAGACTCGTGTGAACACAGATTTGCACAAGTGTTTGTTCAATAGCCTGTATTTACACAAGTATCTGCAACATGCCCCAATCCTCTGAATATGTCAGCAAGTGTTGTTGTACCTGCCTCATCACTTGCCAGAAGCAATCACTAGGAGAATCACTGTCAGTGCCAAAATAAACTCATGGTTTTTATTTGAGGGAGGACTTGTAAATAGTATTTTTCTAGCATTCACCCAATTCTCAGTGAAACTCCCTCTGTGATGAATGCTGTTTACAGCGCAGCTCTGTTTGTTGTGAAACAGGGAAAAAAGGCAGTTTCTTGCACTTGCAGGCAGCATGCCAATGTGGTGGAGGAAGGTACGTTCCCTCCTGCTGTCACTCTTGCACAAAAAGCCGATGCCCCACTTCTTGCTCTGCTTCACACTAAAAGCCCACACGGATGCGCAGGATTTTCATGCTCTCAGAGTCGCATATTGTCAGAAAGATGAATGAGAAAGTCCTAAATTGGTTAGAGAATTTTTGACATTTTCTCTTCAAGTCTTGCTATGGCTTTACCACTCAAAAAGCCATTAATGGAAAGACATTATGCACCTCGTAAGGAACGATGTGTCACATAAATTAGTAGATTTAAAGGCAGGGAAAGCTCATCCCTAAGCAGGGAAAATGGAAGTAGGAGGTGAATTTCTGTAAAGCAGCTCTTCCTGGACCAGCATAAAGCTGTGGGACACGAAAGGCTCCAGAGTGGGGCAGGACCTGGTGCACCACAGGAGGAGGGTGGACCAGAGAGACAGAAACCCCATCTCCACCTCTTTGTCTCTCCAGGTAATTGTAGCTTGTCTTGTGCACCCAAGAAACCCACACTTCAAAATGATGAAATCACACTTTTCTCCCACAAGGGAAAAAGGAGTATTTTTCTTTTTGCCTTTTCCCATTTTCACTGTGTTCAGAGTGAAAGGGAACTCTCTTTGCAGATGGAGCGTAGGAATGGGAGTGTTGCAGTGTCTTTGCAAATGCCACATAGTCCTTCTGAAAGCCTGCATCTTCAACCATTCAAGAACTGCCATTTTCCTCTCCATACTACCCTCAGGGAGGAGAAACATCTGGAAGCTATTGGTGGCTCCAAGGTACTTTGGAAAGCTATGTGGAAGATTATGCAGGAACACCAGCTCGATTAAGGCAAACACTGTTAGAAATTGAGGGTGACTCTAGCAGTGTGAACGGCATCACTCCCCAGGCTGCAAAGTAGTTGGCACCTTCAGAGACATTTTAACCCTCTTTTTCCATTTGAGTCATGTCCTCTCTTCACCTTCATTTTTTTGCCTTTTTTCTTAATTCCCATATTTAAAACTGATTACTTTGCCTGCTGCATTAGTCATTCACCTGTTCCTGTGACTGACGAATGGCTTAAACACTCTTTTGAGACAGTCCCTTGAAAATGGGTTGCTCTGCTGCAGTCAATAAACATAGCGTGGGAAAAACGCATTAATACTTTCACTGGTAACACTGAGGATGGCTATATATAAACCCCTCATTACAGTATTTATATATTATTACATCATATAGCCACTTAAACCAGAGAGCAATTGGAAGTGTTGAATAATGTAAGGATAATCGCTTCCACATTAGTTCCACTGTCATTGGCATTATGTATTGCTTGGTGATATTGCCATCCTTGTTGCTTCATGCAGTGTTGCGTGACATTGGTGGTGACTTTTGAGTATCAACGGGCCCTCTGCAAATGACATACAGTACTTTGCACGACACATGTAGTCTGGTATTATATAATAAGGGCGCTTCACTAGAGAATTCTGGCAGCACATGCTTTTTCTCTGAGAGTTTCATTCAAGTGAGATGTTAATTTCTTGAAGGTTTTCTTTAAAGCAGCCATCTAAACATGCCCATCCTCATGCATGGAGAAGGGAGATTTGCATCATGATGGCCAACTGTCCATCTTAGGAATCACCTCACGTTGTGCTGATGAGGCACAATGCGTCCCAGCTGGCTCCCACCTGCTCCTATGCCTTCTCCAGCCAAAGACATAGCTGAGAGAGATGGTAAGGGACAGGAAACTGAGAGGCTCAGAACTTGGCAAGAAGGCATTTCAGTGGTGAGACTCAAACTTAGGTCGCCTGAGTCCAGTTATGGGGCATATAGAAGATTTCCTCCCAAAACAAATCAGATTACAAACAGTGCTATAAAATGATACAAAAGTATCATAATTCTTTTTTTTGGTGGTTTAGTTGTTGTTGGTTTTTTTACATTATTGTTCTTTTTTTTTTAGAGGAGGGAAGTGGGTGGATATATGCTTGGTGTGATTGTGCTTCAACCATGGCTGAATAGCTCTATTGCTGACTATGGCTTTCAATTTACTAAGTTTTGACAAGCTTCCCCTTAAGGAAGTACAACAAAACAAAAGCCCTTTCTCTTGACTTGAATGTCTCACTGCTGGTTTTCATGGCAGGGATGCCCACCTCAATTACACTGTGGTCAACAGTATTCAGTGCTGTGTTGATCGTCACTTGTCAAATGAGCTCCTGTGTGGCATCGAGGTCCAAGTCTGAAGGAGGATCTCCACCACAGTGCTTGGAAGGGGCTGCTCCAAAAGGCAATCATTTCAGATGTTAAGAAATAGCTTCTCTGAACCTTGTCCTCACATGACATATGACCAATTTCTGCACAAAGATCTGCAGTTGACTTTTATTACAGCTCTGATTTAGCTGGTTCTTTGATTTATCGCAACAATACACATTCAATATCTTTCTTCTGATCTGGAGGCCAGAAATATAACTGTACTCGTATGTTTGTATTCTTAGGACTTGGGATTTCACAGATTCAGAAACTCATTCATAGATTCACAGGGTTTAAGGCCAGAAGGAACCATGAGAACATCTGGTATGACTTCCTATATTTCAAAGCCATTCAGTTGCAGCCAATTAGCCCAGTATGAGCCCAATAGCTTTGCTGCATCTTCCAGAAAACCATCCAGCTCCGGACATACCAAGATACAAGAATGTGAACACATCAGAAGTTGGAGACTCACCACCTTACTTGATTTTGAAGCTCACATTAATTAAAAAATGTGCTTTGTTTCTAATCTGCATTTGTTCAGCTTCACATCTAGCTATCTGGTTTACACCTTTCTCTGCTTTGTAACTAAGCAGCATTGCCTGGCAAGCTACATTTTTCAAACTTTGGAGTTTGTTTTTATTTGCCCTACATCTGGACAAAATGCTGATGTATCGTAAGTATTTGTGACTCAACTTTACTGCAGTTTTGGCTATTAAAAAAACATTTTGCACTGTTGCTAGCAGTATTATTTGACGTGGAGATGGACATAAATCTGTCTCTCACACGACCAGGTCATATTTTCCAGCTTTGAAATCACTTATACAATCTTACTCCACACCCTTTCCATTTTTTCAGTAGGTATACCATTCACTGGGACTCCTGATCCCAAAGGGCTTGATCATTCTTGTAGTTTGTCCTTCTGGCTGTTTGTCAAGGACATACTTTTCTCACTGGTGCCAATTTACACCAGAAGCTTTGAAGTTGGGGTTTTTTTTTCAGTATTATCCTTCCTTCTACTTTCTGAGTGGGCAGAAATTTTAATGCTACACGAATGGCCTTCTGAAAAAGGCTTATTTCAATTTCAATTTCATTTTCTGAACTCTATGACTTTCTGCCCTCCATCCAAATGTCATTGGCTTTCATTATTTTTAGTATACTTAATAAATAGCAGTGGAAGTGCTTGGAAGAATTAGATTATTATTGTCTCACATGGATATTTCTCCATCTTTTGCAGTACATGACATTCAAGAAAGAAACCTGCTGCATGCTGGTAGGCAGAAACACTGGTGATGTTAATGGCAGGAATGTGGGTACCACCGAGATGTCGTGTTTCTACTCCTAGCTTTTACCTCTGGGCCTGAAGAACCACGTCATCCATTTAGCTGGAAGTCATGCATTGAGCTTGTTTTGGAGAGCTGGTGCATGATTGTAGCTTAGGAATGTGGCATAAAAGCATCCAGGCTGGAGCAGGGGGGACCGTTGCCTTCTCAAGAACTAGAGTCTGCAAAGGGAAGAAAATCATTAATATTAATAGCACCAGCCTTGGAGGAGTACCCTGGGGCTCCATCAGTGAGCATGACCCCAGCACACTAGGCATGGGAGCAAACAAGAACACTGTCCTTTTGCTCAAGGGCAATCATGAGAAGGATATACCTGAAGACTGCAGGCACAGCCAGTTACCACATGTTCATAGGCTTCTGGAAATGAACTATCACCAGGCCTTTCTGCAGGTTCATTTCATAAATTTGGAGTATCCAAATACCAGGCTATAAAAAATGAGTCTTTGCTGGTAGGAGGAGAGCATTCGGACAGAGGCAGCCTGCCTGCTTGTTAAAAAAGATAAAAAAGGATGTAAAGCCTGTGGTAAAGCCTGTCATTTCTGGAAAATTCTGACTTCCTTCTTTCTTCCATCACTTATGAAATAGTTCTACATCCCATGCTGTCAATATACGATCCCCACGTGACTCCTACCAGTTTTACAGGCGAGAAGCTGAGTGACAAAAGAAAATGAGAGGAGCTGAAGGATTGAGCCACAGGGGAAACCTCTGGAGAAGGAAGGAGTTAGCCTGCTTTCCCCCAACCACACTTACTCTCTTCCAGTCTTGCAACAGCCGTAGGAGTAAAATAGCCAAGCTGGGCAAAGCTGCGACGTGCTCCTGTGGATCCAGGCTCAGAGGTCTCCAAATGGCGAGACCATTTTGGTGTGGGTGTGCAGGCTCAACCTCTTCTTCATTAAAGAAAAAAAAAAGAAAAAAGATATAAAACTGTTGTGAGGGAGCCAAAGGGGATTTTTCTTTTTCTCTTGGCCCTCTTGCTACTTCTGTGGGAACCCAGCAGTATTGTTTCCAGAAGGCTTGGTCTCTGTCACCCAAGTCTTTGGCATGTTTGGGGACACCCTTTACTACTTCCCTTTCCTCCCCTGCAGAAGACTCCAACTCAGCTTTGACCGCAAAGCCCAGGAGGCCTTGGAGTTTGTCTGAAACAAAAGAAAAAGATTGCGAAAGGCAGTGGTGTCAAATAATGCTTCCATTTAGTAGGAATTTTGCTCCCCTTGCATTCCCAGGCAGCACCTGCTGTGTGAGGCTCTTGGCCAGCTCCTCTGAGCCTCTGTGGTAAAACAAACAAAAACAGCAGGGGAAAAAATTCCTCTTTATAACGCCTGTTATCCTCAGGCTACCTTCCAACACTGCCTCGCCTCCCCATGTTGATGGCACTCTCCAGGGAAACAGGCTACTATGGGGCCAGAAAGCCTTGTGCAAATGGGCAGTTGAGCAACAGAGGAAGAGACCCTGTCTTACTGAAAACAAGACTGTTTTCCTCCTCTTCCTTCATGTCTAAATGCAGAAGCGTCCTTATTGATGTCCCAACCAGGAAAAAAAAAAAAGGAAAAAAAAGACACACTGTTACTTCCGTAGCAGAAGTTATTAGGAATTATCTTGCAATAGGAAAAAATTGGGTTGGGAAGGAAAGGGATGGGCGGTCTGTTTGGGGGGGTGGGTGGGAGACGTGGTCTTTGGAGATGACTATAACCCTCTGCTCAGCCCTTGTAATCCACTGTTCCTTTTCATGTGTCTTACCATTTCAGGTTAGTTTTGAAGCCATTTTATGGTTTTTAGCCTTTGTCTAGTGTCTGGCCCAAATGGCCCACCCACCTTTTACCTGCTCAGCCACCTGTGCTTCTGTACCACCAGTGCTGCTGGTGGGGACCTATGCGGTCTTCAGGAAACAGGCTACCTTCTCACAGGGGCTTACCAACATCTTTCTTCCCTCATACTCCCCCCCCGCGACCTCTGCCTGCTCTGCGCACACTAGATTGAGGAAGAGAAAAGTCTTTCAGGACTTAATTTTTGATCCTACCTTTAGGCAACACCTTCCAGATAGCTCTCCCTAGGCTGAATAGACCTGTGTTTGATACAGACAGACTCACAGCCTGTTGTGATCACCTGGCCTGACCTTTGCAGTACAGGCTATTGAATAACTGCTGGCATCCAAAGCACATATAAGCAGCTTGTAACCCTTGCTCTGTTTGCCCACACTGCCTTGATCTTACCTCAGATAGAGCTCCAAGTCAAATGTTCTCAGCAAACCTTCGGCTCTACGCTTTGACCAGTCTCCCTCTCTTCCTTCCTTCTTATTACGTATCAAATTGAAGGTAAAGAGAAGAGCAAAGATGCAGAAAGATGGAGGTACATGCTGGGAAAATCCAGGGTTTGTGAAAGTGATGGGAGAAGTAGATGAGACCTCCCACTCTGCTCTTCATCAGAGCTTTCCCAAAGTTGGGCCAACACCTGTGTACAATCCACCAGAGATCATGTTCAGAAAAGACAGCTCAGCTCCTCCTTTTGTTGGAAGCAATGTTTTAGCTCTGTAGGCTGTGTGTCTGCCAAGACGTCTCTGCACCCTTCAAATGGAAGATGCTTTACAAAGGGCTCCTGTTTCTTCTATGGACTCCTGTTCTGAGCAGCTGTGCTTGATGTCCAATGTGCATGTCCTTGTTTTTGAATGTGCTACTGAAAATGTCGCAGAAGAAGTTCAGATGCTACCTGGGGACTCCCGTGTCCCAAGAGTGAGGCCTTGCTTCATTGTCCAACAGACTCTGCCTCAGAAGATAGCTTCTGTTTCTGAACACAGCCCCTGTACTTACAGTGTGAGACATCACTCTTGTTTTGGTCAAATCTAGCAGTGGTGATGACAGAGCCACAGCCTCTCAGATGTTATTTTCCATGAAGCTGTGGGATAGTTCCTCCAACGAGGTGTAGGTGTCCACTTGAGGATAACATGAAACACTCTGCAAACTTCTCTGTGTCGACTAGACCACACATGACTATAAAGCGAGTTTGGATGCCCAGTTCACTTGTGAAGACCTACACTGGAGACAGCTGAAGTGAGGTGGGATGAGTAGAGGATGCCTGATGTTGTGTCCCCCAGTTCTGGACCATAATCACCGTGGAAATGAGTTCAAAACCAGCACTGAACTGCAGCCATGAGTCTTATACTTGGTAAGAACATCAGTAAGAACCACCTGTGCAAATCCAGAATCAAACATGTCGATTTGCCTTAAGTAATCTTGGCATTATTTCTGTGATGTTTTGATGGCACTATTTGCTCACATCCTCTTGAAACTCTCCTGCCTTGTTAACACAATCCTAGTGATTTTGGAGTATGTTGCATTGTTGACTTAGGAATTTTCATTTTCTGTAGCAGCAAGCTTAACACTAGCATTAATGCTGGAATTGCCACAAGTTCCAGTGCTGAAGAAGGTCCCAAGCCACCTGCCATAGTCCATTGCTCATGCTCACAGAAGCAAACTTCCCATAGTAGTGTATGTCCTCCAGTGCAGGGATCTCCACTACACAACAACCTCCTGGTTACGATTCCTTCTCCTGACCCCCTTCCTGCCTCTACACCCCTAAACCCAGCCACAGCACAGTGGCTTTGCTTGGCGGCTTTGTGATTTCAGGCTAGAGTTAGCATTTAACTAGTCAGAGTGGTGCAAGGAGCCTGTATAATTACTTCTGGAATTGTGCTGCGTAGGCCCCGTATAACGAACTTGCCTCAAATAACCCAGCTTGAATGTCAGAGCCCGTGCTGTATTGTGTTTCACATTCTGGCTGTGGGAGCGCTTCCCCACCCGGAATC
>NW_009909926.1:24061-24755 GCF_000696875.1 Nestor notabilis | reverse complement strand
GGGTAACAAATCCCTTGCGCTCGCAGGAGGGCCCCATAAAATGAATGATTCTGGATCTCACGCTCCTGAGGAGGTCTCAGTTACTCTAGCAATTGCCGCTCGTAGCGGGAGTGACTGTAGGGGATGGAGGGAGGGAAGGGCGGTTTGGCAGGCTTTATAGTATCGTTGCCCCTGTGCTAGAGTGGGAAGGAGCACCAGGACTCTGCTCTCCCCTCCAATCTATGCTTTTGCATAGATGTTAAATTAAAAAGAAACCAAAAAACAGAGAGTGGATAAACCCTGAGGCTGAGATTGAATCGAATGCATCCGCTTGAATTCCTGCATGGCCGCTGGTGATGGGAGGCTCCTGATTCCTCATGGCTCAGACTTTAGTGAGACGGGCACCAATGTCAGCACATTTATGGGGAGGCAAAAACCAAGACGATCTCCCCCCTTGCTCCATGTGTGCTGGGGCCAAAACCCTCCACTCCCTCCTGGAGTAACTCAGTCCTGTGGCTCAGCAGCCAGCGCGGCTGCCTCTCCATCCATGTCAGAAATCTGAACTTGCCCACTTCTCCTTGGGAGACGGAGATTGTTCCCTGAACTATCTCCAGTCTCTTGTTATCTTGCTTTCCTTGTCAGCCAGTGAACTGTGAAGCAGCAGTGGAGAGAAAAATGAACTCTGACCTCAATCCATAACCCCCCCCCCCCCACC
>NW_009909926.1:15960-24039 GCF_000696875.1 Nestor notabilis | reverse complement strand
GAACTGTGCCTTTTTTTTTTCCTCACCACTTTTTAAATGATTAATAAGACAACTTGGTCCTCAGCTTCTGCAGTGAGGCGAGTGTGCTGACAAAGCACTGCGATGCCTCTTCCAGGTCACCCGGCAGCAGGCCATGTCTTTATGAAAACATAAAAATTGGAGGGACTTATTTGAGGAATTTGGAGACTGAGACGCAGGAATTTTGCCCTTCAGACCCTGGCAACTGCATGTCTGCAGTGGTCTCTGAGCTGCAGTGACTGCCATGGAAAGGAGTAGCTGCTTAACAGCAACCTGCAAGCTCTGAAAAACAGATTTTTTTCCCCCTTCTTTTATTATATTTCTTTAAAATATGAAACCACTGCCCTTTGCCTGCTTTATGTGTTGAAGACCTCAGGGTGTGTAGCAAGCTGGATCTAGTGGCAAAACACAGATCTGTAAACACCCTTGATGGCAATGCACAAGGGAATCCTCACTCATGCTTGCCCTGCACCTTAGCATTGTTCTTCTACATGTGGTCATCCATCTCCTGAGTTTCCTAAGCTCCTGTTGCAGTGGGGAGAAGGGAATTAAGGCCAGGTGGAGCTTATTCTCTTAGATTATCTGTGCCAGGGATGGAGCATTCACCACTTCTTTGGGCAACCTGTACACAACCTGTGCTGTGAATCACCAGTTAACCTGCTCTTAGCTATTGCTGTGGAGTGGCCAGTAGACCAAATGATGTGATTCTTGCCATATGGTGATGTCCTCATGTGCAGGTCATGAATCATTCTGTGGGAAGAGGAGGCCATGCTCTCGGCTGTAGGACAGCAGTGGCACTGCCAGGGGACTTACTGAGTAGAGGAGAAGCCACTGGGTGAGCATGGAGTCTCCTCCAGAGCCATGGATGCAATGACGAACCTTTCATTACGTTTCTTGATACCATCCATATAGTTAAAATTATTTCAAGGCTGCAGCACTTGCTTAAAAGAGGTATATTCTGGGATCAAGGGTCTTGTGGTTTCACCCAAAGATTGTCTTTGGTAGCCTTGGTTTCATCTGTTTCACTTTCAACCTCTAGGTGACAGGATCTGCATTAGACCCCACAGCCTGCCTCAGCCTTTCTACCCTTGGCCCTGACCAGCTCTGAGGCAGATTGTTTCCCTGACCTTTCCAGGAGGCCTCACCAGCTCTTTCAATCTTTCTTGGAAGAGCTGTTATCTGTCCAGATGTTCATGAGGGGGAGGACTCCGAGAGGAGCCTTCTTCATTACTTCCAAAACCTCTCCCTCTTCTCCAGCAGATGCTTCCCACTCCTCCCACTGTGCAGCTGGGACAGGGAGAAGAAGATGTCAAAATTTACAGGACTGGTAAACATGGCCTTTGGTGTAGCCACAGAAAAGGAAAGAAGCTGCAGTCGCCACCCATGGACTGAAGTGCCAGAGATGTCCTGCTAATTCATGTATGCCACTTAATAATTAAAACCACCCATTTAATTGTTTAGCAAATGCTAGTTTTTAGTCATCATTATGAACTTTTTTAATGTAATACCTCCCAGGAACAAGTCTGATCAGGCTCCCGTCATGATATGCAATCTGCAAGAAGCCAGGGAGGCTGAATTCCTTTCTCTAGGAGTTGACAGTCCAAATAAACAAGGCAGACAAAAGAGAGGAGGAGAAACAGAAGCTCAGGGGATGTGAAGTGAGTTGTCCAAGGTCATGCAGCAGGTCAGTGCCAAAGCAGGGAGCAGAACCCATGCTGCCAGCTCTTGCTCTCATGTCCTACATCCCTGGGGAAGACTGGGCCAAAATAATTTATGAAACAAAGACTTCTATCACATTCTTCCTGGCACCATGAAGTTCTTCAGCTTGTGCAAATAAAGCATAAAAGCTTTAAAGATAAAGAGGGAACTGGGCATCAGTTATATTTTGGTTTGATAGTTCTTTATTTCTTCACATTAGTAATGTTAGAAAAATTCTTTACTGTCTAAACTAACCCATCATCTGGATAGAAGTATCAGAGTCAAGGAAGAGCTTTGCTTCGGGCCACTGTTCTGCAGATCTGGATGGTGGGGTTCAAGGTTGGACCATATGTGCTGGAAGAAAGCTGCTGGCTTCCAGTCCCTAAGCCAGCATGGCTTGGGGATGAGATCCCTTCCTGCTGCACACTGACACAGAGAGTATGTTGGAGGTGGTGACTAGCAACTTGAGCAGCTGCAGGGAGAGAGAGGGGAGAAAGAGCAATGAATTGAGATGAAGTAAGAAACCAGCCATGCCTCCTCATGATTTCCCTCTGGAGGGAGATGAAGCAGCTGATGAGGCCCCAGTGAGTGTGACCAGGCAAAGGACCATCTCAATCTGGTTTCAGAGCATGGTTGAGGTGGTATGACTGCTGCTTGAGGGAAGATGATAATCTTGGGACTCACCCTGTCTCTCCTGAGGAGCAGGAAAAGCCAGCAAGGAAGCAAACCCATATCCTTAGGGACTCACCTGTTCTTTGCCTGAGGCAGAGCTGCTGAATCTGATGCTGTCTTGATCCCACTGGAGGCATTACTGCTTTCATGTTCCGTAACTCATCTTTCAGCTGTTTCTCAGGAAACAGGGTCCTGCTGTACACAGCATCCATACAGATGCATGTACCTCATCATCAAAAATGGTATTGACAAGTTCTGCCTTTACTTCTTTATGCAACAGAGTACTAGTATAATACTTACATATTTACATGGTTTTGATTTGTTTTTTAACTTCTGAACTCTGGCTGGTTTGTATACTGTTGTGGTAGGGAGGGAGGGCTGGAGGCTTGACTAAGATACCTGATGTGCATGTGAGAGGCTGTCAAGCTCAGACTCAAGCCCTCAAGCCCGTGTCTCCCCTGTGCAATGAGGCAATAACTTTCCTGAAACTAAACTGCACTCCCCAGCAGTGTCATCCTTTAGAGAGCAAACTTCTGAGAAGAGATGTGACATTACGTGAACATGTGTTTGGGAAGCTGGAGAAGTGACTATTACTGTTTCTGCAGGTGATTAAATGATATTTCATTAACAGCTGTAAAACACAAGAACTTCCACCTCCACTTCCTTCTTTTCCCCCAATTAATTTTCTTGCAAGGCAAGGAATGCCTGGTCCTGATGGCAGGGCTAGGCAGGTGGAAGCTGAAATGTAACTGGCTGACATTGTTAGTTATTTGAAAAAAGTTCATTATCTCCTGCATGATGCTTTTTGCTCAGCTGCTTGACTGCTCTATGGGCATATGTCCCTAAACCTCACTCAGCCCATCTGAGGCTCAAGTGATTTTTCAGGGCAAGACAAAGACCACAGCAGCATCTGCAGGAGCATATGGTAGTAGATCAGGGTTGGAATAGGAAGGACAGCCCAAGAGACCCCATTCATGCCATATGGGATGTCTTTGCATGGAAGAGCACTTGTACTGGCCCAGCTTCGCAGCGTACTGTGCTGTGAACCAGCCTGCCTGCCAGATAAAAGAATGAGAAGAACCAAAAAAAAAGGAAAGCATAAAGATAATTAAGTAACATGGCAGTTTAGTAATGGGCTCCCAGAAAGTCTCAGCATTATCCCTGAGGTCAGGTTATCCAGTGCCACATCTTATTGAGGGGCTGCCACAGCTGTCCAACATATCCTCACCTCTAGTAAAGCAAAAGCTTTGCCCTTTGCCAAACACAGGCAGTGAAAAGTGGCAGGATCCGCTCATTCCATCCCACATCAGGCTTTGAAATGGCAACACTGGTGTGGCCATGCAATGAAAAACACTGAGTCCAAATCTTCTGTTGGTGTACCTTTCATGTTGGTGCCACCAAACTCAATAGAGAGATTTTTGACTGATTACCTGTCAATAAGAGCACTTGAAAGTGTTGGCCTGGATGTCAGTTTGAACCTTGCCCAAATGGTTTTTTGGTATGCAAATGGTAAGAATTAATCACAATCAGAAAAAGCGGTTTTAGCAGGGTCAGAAATTATGGCAAGGCAGCATTCCTCATGGTATTTTGGTGCCTCTACCTTCAGTCAAATCTCAAAGAGGGCAGAGGAATATGAAAGTTGAAAGAAAGGTTGACTGAGCTTTTCAAAGTCACAGAAGGGCCAAGTGTAGCTTGGTCCAAGCCTCAGGCAAAGGCTGGGTACAGGTCTTTGTCTAGCGGAGAAGCTTCACACATAGCTGGTTTAAACATAACGTCATGGCCATTGGGCAGGAGAAAAAGTAAGCAAGTGAACTCAGCTTAATTCTCATCAAGCACCTGACTGCAACAGGAAAAATGTGTGGTTTAGCAAATCTATTACTCTCAGCAGTTTCAGGTCAGTAAAGGGCTGAGATTGTCAGTGGCCAGGCACACAGCCCCATGAGAGCATGAGGCTGGCACAGCTTCATCTCTCCCACACAAAAAGAGAAGGGCAGGTGTCCAAGGCCAAAGGACTGCTGTGAGATTTGAGGTACACTAGAAGGACTTCATGGTGATCCACCTACCATGCTGACAAATACTCAATTCAATCCTCTGTGCTGACACCAGGGTTTTTGCTGACTTTCGGTGAATTAGTCAGACCTCATTTTTTAAGAAGTCCTCAAGAGACCATAGAGATAAATAAGCAGAAAACTGAGTCTCTGTGGTACTGTGGAGATGAGGGAAGGATGCCATGTAAATACAAAGGATGAGAGTTACGTACACATAGATGTTCACCTATTTCAAGACAAGGCTAAGGGCCCTACTCATTCATGCACTTCTGAATTCAAATAAATATCCCTTATCGGGAAAGCAAATGCCACTTACAGGTAACCTGAGGTGCTGTTTAAATGGGTGTCTTGAGGAACATAAGCAGGTCTTTGGTGTTGTTTTCCCTCCATTCTTCACCCTCCCTCCCACCTGACAGAGTTTGAATTGGCCAGAAACAGCAAGCAATGACAGAGAGAGAGTTTAACCATTAATAAGGGTGGACAATGGTTAGGAAGGTAGCTAAGTAGTTATACCTAACCAGCCACCTTCTTGTCTCTGTGTCATTGGGTTTTGAGGGTTTTTTTAGCAAGCTGGTCCTGGCTAAAGTCTTTTCAGGAGTTAATGAGCCAGAGGAGAATCATCTCTGGCTCATGGGCATGTTTCAAGCCTACAGTTCTTGCAGGTTTTCTTGGCTACCATATGCAGTAGCATGGCTGTGATCAGGGCTGTAAATGATGGCTCTTTGTAGAAGGGCTGCACAGCCTGGAGCAACCCTGACTCTTCTCTCAACAGGCCCTCAAGCAAGAACACGTTTTAGATCCAGGCCAAACTGAATGATGCTAGGACAAAGGCAATGTCTGACCTAAAGCAACATCAGCTTCAGCTGTCATAAGAAAGAGATTTTTCAGGGATACTGTGAAGTACATCCAGCTGCCACGGCTGAGCAGCATTTGAAGGCTGCTGGGGGCATAAGTACATTGCAACCTCTCCTCCCATTCTTTGCCTTCATCTGGATCAGTCCCTCCTGATCAGAGGACTCATGAGTACTTGCAGCACAGGAATGGCTGATCCTTTGGCTGCCTGGCCATCACCACATGGGGAGGACAGCCGGCAAAGCTGCTCACGGCAAAACCACCCCTGGGACTTCCCCCATTTCTCAAAGAAACCTGTTCACAAATATCCCAAGATCCATACAGCAACACTTGTTGGCACTAAAACCCGGGTTGCTCTTCAGCTGTCTGTTTAGCATCCTCAGCCTGTTAGTAAAAGAAACATTAAAAGGTGCTCTGATGTGTTTCTGTACTGAGGAAAGAAAAAAAGTGCCGCAATATCTAATGCTTGTCAAAAAGCAGGGTTGGGCGTGTGTGTTGGTAGAAGTCGGGCTGCTTTTCTGGGGTTGGCACTAGAAATTAGCATTTTGGGGAGGGGGCAAAGTTTGCTGCCAGAGAAGTTACTTTAACCAGTGTGGGTCTACTGCCTCTCTGCCTCTTGAGTAACATGCAAGCAGCTTTGAACACTGACAAAAACAAGTTTTCACCAAAGTCAGCACTCCCAAGTTAGTGCAAAACTAAGAGAGGGAACTGCAGGCCAGTTTTTGCTTCTCCTACCAGCAAGGCCATCAGCTGAATCCTGACCTCAGCATGTGTTTGGTAGCTTAAAACAAGGAAGGACAAGCACAGGGATATGAATGTACCAAAGGCCACCTGAATCCTCCTCTCAGATGTGAACTGAAACTTTTAAGAAACCATTTCAGAAATTCCAGTGAAGTTCAGAGCTCTGCCACATTCCATATATCTTGAAACTGTTAAATAAACATCCTGACTTGCATAGAAGACTGCAAGCAACCTCACTTCTTGCTCAGATACTGTGCAAGGCTTGCAGCGTTGCCAGGTAGGGGGAAAAACTGCCTTGGTCTAACCTATAAACAGTGTGCAACCTGGTAAAGGCAGGAGTCATCCAAAGGAAATATATTTGGGAGGTAAAGCAGTTTTGCTAAGGTCCTCTTTATTGATTTTGATCTATGATGGGGGATGCTTCGGATATTGGGTAAAACCAGTTCTTATGAAAATTGCTTTCCAAATTCTTGAAAAACTTGTTTCCAGCTTTTGTATGAGCCACAGATCTGCTTCCACTCTTGTTGATACTGCTGGACATGGCTGTGTCCTAAGGAAGTGGTGGAACCTGGGAAGCTGTGCTTGAAGTGCAAACAGACTGATAAGAATAATCCCAAATTGGGCTCAGAAAGAAAACTGAGCAAGCCACACTATGTCAATGGACTGGTGGTCTTGCTTTCTCAGGGCCCCATATAAGGCACTTAAGGTCTGTGCAAAACCTAAGAAAGGAACACTCAGAGGATTTATTAATGCAGAAGAGAATCTCAAGCTCTTACCACCACCCCAAAATATGATTGTATTTTAAAAACACTTACCAGCACGGAGACAACTTCATGCCTTGTGTAAAATCTAGTATTTCCCAAGTGGCATCTGAAAACATGCCCTATTTCTGTCACACAGGTCTCAGCCTGCTTAGCAGCTGGATATTATGAAGAGAAGAGCTGTAGCTCTGATCCAGTATGTGCACATTTGCTATGAAGCACAGCACAACAGCAAAGAGCCTCGATACCTGCTGAATAACCAACAGACTAAGTGGGAAACTGTTTCCCAATAATATGAAAATTTCCAGAATATCCAAAATGTTTTTTCTCTTTTTTGAATCAGGTCAAAACCAAAAGTTGCAAAGCTTTATGGAAGCCTGAGTTACAATGAATATGTCCAGAGAAGGTCAAAAGCAACAAAACATTTCAGTGTTGACCTTTCTCAACTTTTTTACTCCATATTCACTGTATTTGTAATACTTTTACTGGACCTAAAATATTTTTGGTTCAGAATTCCCCAGAGCTGAAGCTACTGATGAGAGACTGTTTACATTCGCTGATATCAAAGTTACCTTTTTCCGTCAGATAGTTTTGCTTTGGATTAAATTGCATTTTCAGGTGAAAATCTTTTAAAGAAAAAATTCCTGACCACATTGAAGAATGAGACCAAATAAAGGCCTGTAGCTTGCACACTGAATTAGCCTGCAAAGATCTCCTTCAACACGCTCTCCTGGGCAGGAGTAGCTCAGACCAGCTGTAGAGGAGCTGCTCGCTGCACCTTATCATCCCTGTGCCTTACTCCAGACCCCTGTGGAAACAGCTCAGGGAACTGGGACTCATTTGTCAGCCAGAGAAGACAGGTTTTGTGCTGCAGAGGGGCAAGCATATGCAAAACAAAAACCATATCCAGCTCCTTCAGAGGTGGCTCCCTGTGCACCTGGTAGGGCAGTGGCCACTGCTTTGGGATGCGCAGGATCTGTCTCCTCCAGTGTTTGCTGGCTTCTTGGCAAGACTCCGCTGGTGGCTCCATCTCCTACACCAGCAGACCCAGGGAGACTTTCATTTGCTCACTCTTCCTCTACTAGCTGTACTTCAGGACACAGAGAAGGAGCTGGGAAATGAGCTGAAATACATCTTTCCCCAAACCACAGTGTGTGCTGTTGCCGCCGCTTGGTCCTATCTGATAAAACAAAACACAAACAGCAAGACCCGCTCTGCTCACTTCCTCTGTCTGACAGGGAATGAGCTCAGCATGCCCTGTCGTCTCAGCCAAATCCTGCAGGGGTAAT
>NW_009909926.1:14716-15929 GCF_000696875.1 Nestor notabilis | reverse complement strand
CCTGCTCTGTCTGCCTCAGTTACCCCACTTGCATGTGTTATGTCTCCACGCTTCCTGTTGTGGCATCCTTGGCATTCGCCACTGCACTCCCAGCCACATTGCTCCTCCACATGCGTCACTGCACAGGACTCTTTGCCGATGCCCATGCAAACTGTCAAAGGCAGTGGGATACGTTCCTGGGATAGATAGGTAAAAGTCATTCAGATCTATTCCACCCAGGACTTCTCAATCGCGGCTGATTTAGGGATGTGCATGTGTTTGATCTTTGCCATGGCACCATATTGAGAGAAGGGAGGTGGGGGAGTTTACAGTTGATTTTAAGGGATTGATGGGATCTACCAAGTGGGAGATTCCCTCCTCCTGGAGTTTGCTATCAGAAGTTTAGTAAGAGTTTCAGAAAGAGCACAAAACTCATGAATGCTGAAAGCCACTTTAAAAACACCTCCTAATGAGCAAATTAACAGCAGATTCCCAGACCTCATCAACCAGGATTCTGCATGCAACCCTAACTGATGGAAAAATCTATTTTAAGAATGTTCAGGGAACTTCTCAGGATGGTTTGTTTTTTTTTCCAGTTCACTGAATGTAATATTTTGTGCACTGCTGCAAGTTCAATCTCTGCTCAGTACCTGAAGTCCAGACACACAAGGCACTGAAAGACAGTGGGTAGGGGACTCTTTGGTGAAGTGTAAGAGATGAGACTCCCTTTGAAAGCATTTGCTTTCAGCCAATATCAATGTCTTGCCTCAGAGGTGGAAATATCTTAAACACAAAAAGCTTGATTTTCAAGGTCTAACTGATCTGTATTCTTGTCCATTTAAACATGTGGGTGAACACTGGAGTGATTCCTGAGTGACTGGGATAAGAGGTAGGAGATGGTGAAAATAAGGGCATGGGACAGAGTGCAAGAATCCCATTAAGTCATGTGATATCATTGCCCATCTTGCTGAAAAAGTCACATAGGCAAAATACATTATTATTACCACTAACTTGCAAGCCGTCAAATTTTTTTTCATTAGTATTTCCAAACATCTTCTGTCTGCAAAATCTTCATCGGTTTTTGGCTTTTTATTTGTGTGGTTGCAGCTGGTCCTGGGGCTGCATCCTGTTGCAGGGTTGAGTTGGTGGGCAGGCTGTCTGCTCAGCCCATCCCCATAGAGGACTCTGATCCCATTTTTGTGCTGCACAGATGCTGGTAGGTATAGTGACATTA